>NC_046163.1:37263766-37521266 GCF_011064425.1 Rattus rattus | reverse complement strand
CTCTCCAGCTGCATGTGGCCTCCCTGCTGCTGGGCTGTGCAGAGGTGCTCACAAAGGATGGCTCGGGGTCAGGAAAGAATGCCATCCCTTTGCCACCCCTCCCCCTTCCTCAGTTGAGACCCTTAGTCTCACCTCCTTCCTGGGCTTCCTTCTTTCCTTCCCAGTTCACGGATGTTAACCACCTAAAACTCAACTGTGTTTCCTGTGAAATGGGAGCTTAGCCAAGTCCCCATGATTCTTTTCTGGCTGGTGCTTCAGCTGGAAACAAACCTGAGACAGAATAACTGGGAATCTCCATCCCAGAAGTTGAGATTCCTGGGGTTTGCTGTAGTTCCTAAGCACACTAGGAAAAAAAAAATTAAGCAACTTTAAATCTAGAATTATTTTTCTTAAATTCTCACCCACAGCGATTACTGATAGGAAGCCTCTATAACTAGACTTCTCTGTTTTCACCATAAACACTTGTATACACACACACACACACACACACACACACACACACACACACACACACACACACACATAGGCATATGCTCACCCAGAACCTTCTGATTAGATGCCCAGAGAGGCCTTTCCCACTGTGGGCAATTTAGGAGAGGAATGCAGAGTGAGTTCAAGCCAGGAAGAGGTTAGGGCAGATGCCTTGGACCAATCTAAATGCAGGAAACCAAAGAAGCAAAGGGGAGATGCTATGTGAATGCCATTACATAAATTTCCCTCCCAGCACAGCCTGAGGTGGTTTAGATGCCGTTTCCATCCAATGGGAGCTCCTTAAGCTCTCCTACTAATGCTGGAAAAACATTCACTTAACAGGCTTGTCCAAACAATTCCCTTTTTAATTCAGACATGATGAACTGCAGGGGAGAAGCGGAGCCCCAGGGCTGTCTGCCTCAATACTGTCACTCCTGACAGGGCACAGAGCCACACACTCACCTCAACGGCCCATTAAAAAGCCTGATGGGGAAGCCATGCTATGGTCAGGTTACAGAAACAGGCAGTGGGCAATTAAAGCCTTCCCAGTTGCCTGTCTTCTCCTTTCTTCACACCGCCCACGCGGCACGTGCGTGCGTACAGACCCAGCTCCGTCTCTTGCCTTCCCTTGAATGTGCCTCCCCAAGCTCGCTCTCTGCTGCCCACCCACCTTCTTGCACACTAATTTGCCATGGTTTTCTCAGACTCCGACTTGCAAGAGAAACCAGAGTCGCACAACTATCTTGTGCTCATCAGATGACAGCGACACCCGCAGCTTTTCTTTGTCCCATGCACGCTCTTTGCGAATGCATCGCTTTGCTGTTTCTTCTCTCTGATCTTGAACCCGCTCCATCTTCCTTCCTCATGCAAGAAAGGCGTGTGTGTGTGTGTGTGTGTGTGTGTGTGTGTGTCCTTTCTCAGATTCTGTCTTTTACCTTGCTCCTCCATCCCTTGGTAGCCAGACCCTCCCCCTCCACCCCACTGCAGGAAGCTTCTTGAAGCAGACTTATAACTATTTTATTGCTTCGTCTCACTTTTCAATTTCTGTCCTTCCAACTGAACTAGATTCCCCTGAGTTAAAAACCTGGCTTTGGATTATGTAACAAGTTCCTTGGGGAATACATGAGGATTCAGCCTGTCATGTAGAAGTAAGCAAACTGCCAAAAAAAAAAAAAAGTGTATGTGTGTGTGTGTGTGTGTGTGTGTGTGTGTGTGTGTGTGTATGCCAGCTCACACAAGACCCTAATTAAAAAGAGATCTAGCTGATGGAAAATAGTGGGAATAAAGACAATTCAAGTCTGGCTAATGTTACTTTCTTGTCCAACAGTCATTTTGAAAGTGCTAACAGGATTAAAAAAAGAAAAAAAACTACTATTGGGTAAAACATGCATCTATGAATTCCTAATGTGTGCTTCCTGAGGTATGTGCTATGTCAACTACAGGAATATTCAATGCAGTGATATAAAAATGTATTCCACAGGTGTAATTAATTAGCCAAGCTACCTAAACCATGTGATGGGAAGCATTTGCTATTCTGAAGTTTAGTAACATTGTGTATCACACTGTGATTAATACTGTTCAATTATCTAAAATATGGCTGCTCTCTGCTTATAGTTTGAGAGATATGGAAATCATTGTAACACATTTCACACATATTTCCATATATAACGCTTTCCTGTGATATTTCAAAAATTTGGAAACAGTCCCCATGTGATTGCTCAAATGGAAGCTCATCTATGGTGAGTTCATTTCATAGGCTGGCTTCCAAAAGGAGCACTAAGATACACGGAGATTTGCAGGTGGCTGAAGGGCAAAAACAGAGCTGGAGAAGTAACAGGAGGGACTCTCTCTCTGCCTGTCTCTGTAGCTGTGGCCCTAGACGTACCAAAAAAGAGGAGTCGTTCCAAATAGTTGCTAAGTGCTTCCTTTTGGGAGAAGTTTAGGAAGCTCAATGGGATTTCCACAGCACTGTTTGGGATACTGTCCAGAGCAGAGGTCAGAAGATAATCTGTTAGTGAAGGGTAGATTCTTAGTAAATATTTTTGTCTTTAGGGACCATATGGTTTGGGTTGCAATTGCTCAATCTGCCACTAAGTGTGAAAGACTCCACAGGGGACACCAGTGGGCATGGCTCTGTCACAGCACAAACCTTCATTTATGAATATTGACATTTAAATTTCGCTGATTTTTTTCACATGGGGAAAAAAAACAAGGAAAAAATCTCAGCTCATAAACAATACAAGTATCAACTTGAAAGCTGTGTCTTGCTTTCAGACCCCTGGCCCCTTTGATTTCTGGGGTACTAGCCCTAAGTTCCCAAATGGCTTTTCTACCTTCTTCCTTTCCCTTCTTCACTGCCCAACTCTCTCCTGATAACTACCTCCAACAATTTCTAGACCGCTTGCCTGTAGAGTGGTGATTTCTTATCTTTCCTTCTGAAAAGGCCACAGAGCGATGCCTTTCTGCATACCTTCATCAAAGAAGCCACTTCTTGTCCAAGAGAGGACCAGAAGATTTGCTGCCAATGTTCCATTTACACAGTCCCAGGGAAGAGACTTGTATGGAGGAAAGCCTTCGTAAAACTGCTGTCCTTGGCCCTGCTTCTTTGCATTTTCCTACAACGTACCCAGAGTCAACCCTTATGGAATCTGCAGTGGGATTAGCACTTATTAGTCCCATGAGCGCTTGAAGAAAGCGTAGATACTCACAATGACCTGTGCAATCCGTTCCACAGGCCAATCCCTCGTTGAAGACTCTCGAAAACACTACGTGGCAGTGGCAGATGCCTCAGCCCATCTTTGAGCTGCTGCGACAGAATGCATGAAACTAGGCAACTTAAAATAGTCCATTTTGCTTTACGGTTGTAAAGGCTGAGAAGTTTTGCATCAAGGTGTTAATATTGGGACAAAGGCTTACTGTGACCAGCACATGGTAAGAGGAAGAATGGCAAAGAAAGAGAAATCGCTCTCCCAAGTCTTTTAAAGAATGGTATTAATTTATGCACAGGATTAGAGCCTTTACAGCCCGAACATCTCCCAAGCCCTGGGCTTTTTTTTTTTTCTTTTTTTTTATTAAATTTAGGATTCAAACACCCATTCTGTGGGGAATATATTCAAACCATAGAGACAAAACCAAGTACTCAGAGGTCCGATGCATCTCTGTTCCCAAATTTTCTCTACAAACACAGAAATGACACAGAAAGATGACTTCCAAGGGTTTGGACTATGAACATAGCATTGGGTCCAGTCAACCTTGACTCCAGTCAGCTATACATTTACCAGAGTTAAATGATATATAAAGAATCAAGAAAAATGTCATACTAGCCCTAATTTACAGAGAACACTGAGATTCAAGTCAGGAGGGGCTAGGCCCCAAATGAGGATGTGAAATCCAAGCATAATAGAACACCTAACTTTGCTACTCGTATTCCGGGCTCTTGGCTTTAATATAGGACATTTGTGTGAATGCATGATACCTCATGGACTTTCATGGGAGTTCTCAAACTTCTACAACCAGAACATTAGCCAAAATGCAGCCACAGCTACTAATTGAATGCCATAGTCCAGGGATCATCTCCTTCCACTGTTAAATCAAATTAGTGGAGAAATTAGACTAGATCTTAAATAATCAGAACTATAGCACTGTTTAGAAGGATGAACTGAGCCATCAGAGGTGCAGAGTCCCCTTCTCCTCTCTGTCACAGTCCTTCCACACACCATCCATTACCCCTGCTGAATGAGCCATGCCTGCCAAGAAACCAGAACCAGGTTTCTGAGCTCTGCTTAGGATTCGAACACGCTATGGGATTTAACTTCGATATCAAGGTCCATACTCTCTCTACAACTCAGTTGCCTCTAGTCATGCCGGCATAGTAATAACATAGCTATAGTGGTAGGCGGCTCTGGAGGGCTGTGCCAATTGCCAGATACCCTTTCTCCCTGCTGGCAGACAAATAGCAAGTCCTTCTTTTGCCTAGAAAGTGCATTCCTCCAGGAGACCGGAATCTATATCAATATTAAGCAATCGGTCAATTCTAGGCACTATTGGAAAAACCACAATGCTGTACTGATCTACATTACAATTGGAAAAAGGTCAGAACAGATTTACTAAAAGCTTGCACTACATGGACAAAAGTCAGGAATCGATATGAAAAATTTGATATGTGGAGAGAGATTCTGATGAGATAGTGTCAGTTACTATGAACCAAATAACTGTCATATGAACAGTAGCTGAGACTGCCAAGGCCCATCCAAGAGAATTCTGGTCAGAGCTGGTAATTATATTCGTCCAAAGTATAAATTATATATTAAGTAAAGGATCTCAAATGTTTTATGAATCAAATTATTAAAAACCAACTGCTGACTTGGTGTGTTTTCCTTTACAGTAAGCCAGAATATATGATCTCGGATTCTGAATATGGGGCGGGTTTGAAAATACTGATATAAGTTTAAAAGGCAGGTTTTGCCGACCATCTGCAACATCGTATCTAACCAACTCTTTAAAGAAATGTTGTTGCCACTTAAGATGCAAAGAAGAATATTTTCAGTTCATTGCGGTTACTATTTGAATTGATTCCAATTCATCCAGAGCACAATGAAGGAAACATAGCAGTTAGAATTATCCACCATCTACCTCAACCTCAGGAGAAACACATTATAGACTACCCCAGGCAGACTCCCTTTCCTAAATCCATGCATTCTTTCCCAAACACTTATTTAAACATTTACACTGTTGTGCTTTGTAATCTGAGCTATCGGGTAGCCTCCAATTTAGTGAGGAACTGACATCAAAATAAACTATTATAACACAGTTGGATAATACATATTAAAAGTGGTGTAGAAAAGAAATAGTCACTACTTACAGCAAGCACCCTAGGAGGTTCGGAACCATATTATTTGCAGACAATAGAAAAATGAGTGAGTGGGCCAGCGAGATGGCTAAGTGGTAAAGGTGCTTGCTGCCAAGCCTGACTAACCTGAGTTCAATCATTGGGTTCCATACAGTAGTAGCAAATAATTGATTTCTGCAAGTTGTCTTGTGACTTCCGCACCTACACTGTGGTACACACATGTAGTAAAAGTACACGAAGTAATAAATAAATGTAATGTTTCTTAAGTGAGTAAAAGAGCCTGGATCAATTGTTTTCATATTCCTGGAAAATCTCCTCAGAGCGGGTCATGTTTAAAATGTCCAGAAAATCTTTTAGGGAAGAGGGTAAATCAGATAGAAGGAATAGCATACATAAAGGCATGAAGATATAAGGGTATAAGAGGCACCCTGAGAACCTCAGGAAAGGGGGAATATTCCCTAAACAACACCGCCTGCTAGGATGACAAGTGGCCCCACGACTCTTTGCTGATTGCTTTCCTCCAGCGGGAAGCATTGTGCCCTTGCTCATCTGGTGCAGATGCACAAGTAACTCCCCACACCTCTCCTTCCTTACAAGTTCCATGTGCTTACTGCTCTGATAACCGTCCTAATAGGAGTGGCAGACTGAACTAGATTTTGCCAACCAGTGGCCAGCAACAGCAGGCCAAGCAGCTCTGCCACAGGATTGGTCTCTGTTTGTAATCTGGACAGCAGCCAGCCTAGGGGAAAACACACAGTGAGGTCTGAGGGTCTGGGCATATTTTGCTTCTGCCATGACTTAGTCATTCTCCTAGTTCTGCTAGAACTTATGACTAGAAAAACAGCATTTCAAGACAAAGTCCTTTTTATTACTTTTTATTTTTGATAATATAATTTTAGCACTTCCCCCTTTCCTTTCTTAACTCCAAACCCTCCCATATACCCCTTCTTGTTCTATTTCAAGTTCATGGCCTCATTTTTTGATTGAGCAATATATATATATGTTGCTAAAGAGATAAATACAACCTGCTCAGTCTGTCTAATGTGCTCCTATGTATGTTTTCACGTCTCGCCGTTTGATATGGAATGACCAGATGGTGGCTCTTCCTGGGGAAGACTGGATGGATTAAAAGAAAGACTGTGGGTCTCTTCGGGTCCATCATTAATAGCTGCAGTACTTCTGCGTTATCTCGCATCCACTCCAAGCCTCAGTTTTCACAGCTGTTTGAACAGCTAGATTAGAGTCGATAACTTCCACGTCTTTTCCAGGTTGGAGTTTCTGGGTGTAATGGGTAGAAACTGTCAACATAATCACAGTTTGGGTAGCTCTCGTGTCACCGGAGATTGTTTGAGAGCAAGGGTTGGTAAAGTACGTCCCGACAAGCTAGGAATATTCAGTGTAGCTTCTAATGGACTGACTGCAAACGGAAGAAGTAGGAAGAATGTGTGACAGGCATGAACTGGTGCCTTACAGAAAAGGTGTGCTGTGCTCTGTGCTCAGGACAAAACTGTTCAAACTAGAGACTTTGGGTACTCCATACTCTAGAGCAAAACTGTACCTCCCAACAATGCTCAGACTCTACGGCAAGGGGTCTTCAACCTTCCTAATGTTGTGACCCCTTAATACGACTCCTCATGCTGTGGTGACTCCCAACTACGAAATTGTCTAGTTGCTGCTTCATAACTGTCCTTTTCCTCCTATTATGAATTGCAATGTAACCACATATCTGGTATGTGACACCCAAAGGAATCGAGGCATGCGCAGGTTGAGAGCTGCTGCTGCCTTATAACATCATATAGAACCTAGCCAGGCACATGTCACACAAAGTAGCCGCTCACTGTGATTGTGACCTGAAAGAAAATACTAATTGCTTCATTGTGCACTCCACGATGGGGCACGGTACTAAATAAATGACTTGTGTCACCTAATGTTCATTAAAATTTCAAGACATCAATGTCCTAATTTTATTTTAGAGAAACTGAAGGCATAGATGACTGTGGCCATGGTAGAGGTACGTCATTTGACTCCAGTGCTCTTACCCACTCCATTTCAGAGCTAAGGCATCATCCGCACTGCTCTCAAGAGGCTTCACACATGGGCAAACCAGAGGATAGCTACCACCTGGAAACATTTTACGGTATAGATTACATGTAAGGTAGCTCTCCTGCAGATGGCTATAGAGATCCACTGAAGCTACCAGGTTACTATAGCAAGGCAGAAACTAGTCTCAATTGATAGGAAAGAAACCTGGTCAGTTCTGTGGCCCAAGTTCAGACATGTCAGGGCTGGGTTCTTTCCTCAGAGTGTCCCAATCCCATCATGCCATTGAGCAGCTTGTCTTCATACCTAGATTGCAGATACTTCTTCTATATCCATCCTGTTGTGGCAGAATTCAATTCTTTATAGTGAAGGACTGAGGTCACTGTTCCCTGTAGGCTGTATCAGGGACTGTATTGGACTCTAGACTCTACTTAGTATTTCTTATCATGTAAGATCTCCATCTTCTTATGCCAGCCAGGTTCTTGGCAGCAATCCCCTGTCACTTTGAAATCGTCTGAAAGAGACCGGTCTCACTTAAAGGCTCACTGAATTAGGTCGGTCTCAAGCAGGATACTCCCTTAAAGTCAACTGATTGGCCGGCTCTCAAATGCACCAGAAAATCCCCTCCCAGCTGCTGCCCTGTTAAATGTTCCCCAGGCTGACTGAGGAAGGTGTGTGCTTAGCAGGGGCTGGGACTCTAGGGGGACGATCTTAGAATTCTACACACGAGAAGAGCACAGGGGAGGGACAGACCTACACACTGGAGCTGCACCACATGCTTTCCTTCTTGCAAAGACATTATCTTTCTCTGCACTTGAAGACCCCAGCAGAGAGGACACCGTTCTGGAACCTTCTGGCAGATGATTATACAGTAATTTTTAATCTGGGTTTGGAGAGGTGAAAGTCTAAGCTCATAAAACAACGACTCTGCATGTTAATGTGCTCTACAAAGGTAGAGAAGCTGCAAACACTGGTACCCCATGCTGGCTCCCCATCTTTCTCCCCTTAATAAGGTCTCTGTGGAGAAGGTTCACCCCAGAGGGTATGTGCTGGGCAGAGTCTGACTTTGTGATTCCCCTACAGCCCTGTGTTCTCTGCAGAATGTACTGCTTTCACGGTTGAAGTTGATTATTGAATAATGAATTATCATTCTTTTTTAATTTCCCAGCCCTCTTCAGAAAGGCACTGCTACTTTTCTACTTACTGAGACTCAAAAATAATGGAAAGGGGGAGAAAAGGCTCGTTCACACAGAGGGAGCAAAACAATCTTACCTATCAACCCCGTTTTGATCCTGGAGATGATAGTAAAAATTGTTTTAATTAAGTCTCTGATTTGGAGTAATTTCATTTCACAGTTGACCAGAGAATAGCACCACGAACAATGTGAAGCTTCACTAGGTAATCAAAGGCAAGGCAAGTGGCTGGACCAAGAAAACTCTTGGGTTGTAGGTAAAGCTCACAGCTTGTCTTGTATATGTAGGCTTCTGAGCTCAACCTCTAGCACCAAAGGAGGAAGAGGAGGAGGAGGAGGAAGAGGAGGAAGAGGAGGAAGAGGAAGAGGAAGAGGGACTATATAAACAGTTGTTGTCAGCAGTGTCTCAGCACTCCATAGGTTGAATGGAGAAGGACTGTGAGTTCGAGGCCATCCTTGGCTACACAGCATAAGGGGAGGAAAGAAAGAAAACTCTTGCCCTCTTGGACTTGGGAGCTGCTTGATCTCTAAGGGACAGGGAGGTATGAAGAGGTAATGCTGGAAGTGGATACTTCACCCAAGCAGAATAGAACCATGCCTAGGTAAGAGAATAGAGTCATTCTCCAAACTCCTTATAGTGTTTCATGAAAAGCCATGCCATGGGTCTCTTGTCCTGGAGTTCTGTGGCTATGAAATGCCATAGTTACAGCATTCAGGGATACTTTGAGAGAAAAGAGGAAAGAGTTTTGTTCAATAGGGCAAATATGGTATCAGGCAGCTATAACAAAGTATAATAGATTCTTGGGTGGGTAACAAAAGAAATTAATTTTCTTCCCGTTTGGGAGGCAAGAAGTCCAAACTGAAGGAATTAGATTTTTTTCCTCCTAAAAACTCTGTCTTTTACTGTTGGCCTCTCCTTTGCAATAGTTTATATGTTCTTTATGTCCTGGTCCTCTCCTCAACACTCTGTCTGTCTGTCTGTCTGTCTGTCTATCTATCTATCTATCTATCTTGTTTGTTTAAATATTTTATTAATTCTTTGAGAATCTCATAGAATGTATTTTGAGTCCTCCCCCTAACTCTAACCAGATCCACCCTTACCCGACCTCCCACTCTCTCACTTCACCTTTCCTTTTCCTTTTGTGTATTAAATAACCCATTGACTACAATCCATGCTGCCCAGAATGGGTGTGGGGCCATTTGCTGGGGCATGATCAACCTTCCTAATATTAACAACTCTTTTTTTTTTTTTTTTTTTTTGTCCTCTAATTCATTTATTTTTTTTTTTTTTTTTATTAACTTGAGTATTTCTTATGTACATTTGGCAAACATCCCTTCCTCCCCCCTTCCTTATGGGTGTTCCCCTCCCCACCCTCCCCCCCATTGCCGCCCCTCCCCCGACAGTCTAGTTCACTGGGGGTTCAGTCTTAGCAGGACCCAGGGCTTCTCCTTCCACTGGTGCTCTTACTAGGATATTCATTGCTACCTATGAGGTCAGAGTCCAGGGTCAGCCCATGTATAGTCTTTAGGTAGTGGCTTAGTCCCTGGAAGCTCTGGTTGCTTGGCATTGTTGTACATATGGAGTCTCAAGCCCCTTCAAGCTCTTCCAGTTCATTCTCTGATTCCTTCAACGGGCGTCCCGTTCTCAGTTCAGTGGTTTGCTGCTGGCATTCGCCTCTGTATTTGCTGTATTCTGGCTGTGTCTCTCAGGTTCGATCTACATCCGGCTCCTGTCGGTCTGCACTTCTTTGCTTCATCCATCTTGTCTAATTGGGTGGCTCTATATGTATGGGCCACATGTGGGGCAGGCTCTGAATGGGTGTTCCTTCAGTCTCTGTTTTAATCTTTGCCTCTCTCTTCCCTGCCACGGGTATTCTTGTTCCCCTTTTAAAGAAGGAGTGAAGCCTTCACATTTTGATCATCCGTCTTGAGTTTCATTTGTTCTAGGCCACTAGGGTAATTCAAGCATTTGGGCTAATAGCCACTTATCAGTGAGTGCATACCATGTATGTCTTTCTGTGATTGGGTTAGCTCACTCAGAATGATATTTTCCAGTTCCAACCATTTGCCTACGAATTTCATAAAGTCGTTGTTTTTGATAGCTGAGTAATATTCCATTGTGTAGATGTACCACATTTTCTGTATCCATTCCTCTGTTGAAGGGCATCTGGGTTCTTTCCAGCTTCTGGCTATTATAAATAAGGCTGCGATGAACATAGTGGAGCACGTGTCTTTTTATATGTTGGGGCATCTTTTGGGTATATGCCCAAGAGAGGTATAGCTGGATCCTCAGGCAGTTCAATGTCCAATTTTCTGAGAAACCTCCAGACTGATTTCCAGAATGGTTGTACCAGTCTGCAACCCCACCAACAATGGAGGAGTGTTCCTCTTTCTCCATCCTCGCCAGCATTTGCTGTCACCTGAGTTTTTGATCTTAGCCATTCTCACTGGTGTGAGGTGAAATCTCAGGTTTGTTTTGATTTGCATTTCCCTGATGATTAAAGATGTTGAACATTTCTTTAGGTGTTTCTCAGCCATTCGGCATTCCTCAGCTGTGAATTCTTTGTTTAGCTCTGAACCCCATTTTTTAATAGGGTTATTTGTCTCCCTTCGGTCTAACTTTTTGAGTTCTTTGTATATTTTGGATATAAGGCCTCTATCTGTTGTAGGATTGGTAAAGATCTTTTCCCAATCTGTTGGTTGCCGTTTTGTCCTGACCACAGTGTCCTTTGCCTTACAGAAGCTTTGTAGTTTTATGAGATCCCATTTGTCGATTCTTGATCTTAGAGCATAAGCCATTGGTGTTTTGTTCAGGAAATTTTTTCCAGTGCCCATGTGTTCCAGATGCTTCCCTAGTTTTTCTTCTATTAGTTTGAGTGTGTCTGGTTTGATGTGGAGGTCCTTGATCCACTTGGACTTAAGCTTTGTACAGGGTGATAAGCATGGATCGATCTGCATTCTTCTACATGTTGACCTCCAGTTGAACCAGCACCATTTGCTGAAAATGCTATCTTTTTTCCATTGGATGGATTTGGCTCCTTTGTCAAAAATCAAGTGACCATAGGTGTGTGGGTTCATTTCTGGGTCTTCAATTCTATTCCATTGGTCTATCTGTCTGTCTCTGTACCAATACCATGCAGTTTTTATTACAATTGCTCTGTAATACTGCTTGAGTTCAGGGATAGCGATTCCCCCCGAAGTCCTTTTATTGTTGAGCATAGTTTTAGCTATCCTGGGTTTTTTGTTATTCCAGATGAATTTGCAAATTGTTCTGTCTAACTCTTTGAAGAATTGGATTGGTATTTTGATGGGGATTGCATTGAATCTGTAGATCGCTTTTGGCAGAATGGCCATTTTTACTATATTAATCCTGCCAATCCATGAGCATGGGAGATCTTTCCATCTTCTGAGGTCTTCTTCAATTTCTTTCTTCAGAGTCTTGAAGTTCTTGTTGTACAAATCTTTTACTTGCTTGGTTAAAGTCACACCGAGGTACTTTATATTATTTGGGTCTATTATGAAGGGTGTCGTTTACCTAATTTCTTTCTCGGCTTGTTTCTCTTTTGTGTAGAGGAAGGCTACTGATTTATTTGAGTTAATTTTATACCCAGCCACTTTGCTGAAGTTGTTTATCAGCTTTAGTAGTTCTCTGGTGGAACTTTTGGGATCACTTAAATATACTATCATATCATCTGCAAATAGTGATATTTTGACTTCTTCTTTTCCGATCTGTATCCCTTGACCTCCTTTTTGTTGTCTGATTGCTCTGGCTAGAACTTCAAGAACTATATTGAATAAGTAGGGAGAGTGGGCAGCCTTGTCTAGTCCCTGATTTTAGTGGGATTGCTTCAAGTTTCTCTCCATTTAGTTTAATGTTAGCCACTGGTTTGCTGTATATGGCTTTTACTATGTTTAGGTATGGGCCTTGGATTCCTATTCTTTCCAGGACTTTTATCATGAAGGGGTGTTGAATTTTGTCAAATGCTTTCTCAGCATCTAATGAAATGATCATGTGGTTTTGTTCTTTCAGTTTGTTTGTATAATGGATCACGTTGATGGTTTTCCGTATATTAAACCATCCCTGCATGCCTGGGATGAAGCCTACTTGATCATGGTGGATGATTGTTTTGATGTGCTCTTGGATTCGGTTTGCCAGAATTTTGTTGAGTATTTTTGCGTCGATGTTCATAAGGGAAATTGGTCTGAAGTTCTCTTTCTTTGTTGGGTCTTTGTGTGGTTTAGGTATAAGAGTAATTGTGGCTTCATAGAAGGAGTTCGGTAGTGCTCCATCTGTTTCAATTTTGTGGAATAGTTTGGATAATATTGGTATGAGGTCTTCTATGAAGGTCTGATAGAATTCTGCACTAAACCCGTCTGGACCTGGGCTCTTTTTGGTTGGGAGTCCTTTAATGACTGCTTCTATTTCCTTAGGAGTTATGGGGTTGTTTAACTGGTTTATCTGTTCCTGATTTAACTTCGGTACCTGGTATCTGTCTAGGAAATTGTCCATTTCCTGCAGATTTTCAAGTTTTGTTGAGTATAGGCTTTTATAGTAAGATCTGATGATATTTTGAATTTCCTCTGAATCTGTAGTTATGTCTCCCTTTTCATTTCTGATTTTGTTAATTTGGACACACTCTCTGTGTCCTCTCGTTAGTCTGGCTAAGGGTTTATCTATCTTGTTGATTTTCTCAAAGAACCAACTTTTGGTTCTGTTGATTCTTTCTATGGTCCTTTTTGTTTCTACTTGGTTGATTTCGGCTCTGAGTTTGATTATTTCCTGCCTTCTACTCCTCCTGGGTGTATTTGCTTCTTTTTGTTCTAGAGCTTTTAGGTGTGCTGTCAAGCTGCTGACATATGCTCTTTCCTGTTTCTTTCTGCAGGCACTTAGCGCTATGAGTTTTCCTCTTAGCACAGCTTTCATCGTGTCCCATAAGTTTGGGTATGTTGTACCTTCATTTTCATTAAATTCTAAAAAGTTTTTAATTTCTTTCTTTATTTCTTCCTTGACCAGGTTATCATTGAGTAGAGCATTGTTCAATTTCCACGTATATGTGGGCATTCTTCCCTTTATTGTTATTGAAGACCAGCTTTTAGGCCGTGGTGGTCCGATAGCACGATGGGATTATTTCTATCTTTCTGTACCTGTTGAGGCCCGTTTTTTGACCAATTATATGGTCAATTTTGGAGAAAGTACCATGAGGAGCTGAGAAGAAGGTATATCCTTTTGTATTAGGGTAGAACGCTCTATAAATATCCGTTAAGTCCATTTGGCTCATGACTTCTCTTAGTCTGTCTACGTCTCTGTTTAATTTCTGTTTCCATGATCTGTCCATTGATGAGAGTGGGGTGTTGAAGTCTCCTACTATTATTGTGTGAGGTGCAATGTGTGTTTTGAGCTTTCTTTTATGTATGCTTTCTTTTACGTATGTAGGTGCCCTTGTATTTGGGGCATAGATATTTAGGATTGAGAGTTCCTCTTGGTGGATTTTTCCTTTGATAAATATAAAGTGTCCTTCCTTATCTTTTTTGATGACTTTTAGTTGAAAATTGACTTTATTTGATATTAGAATGGCTACTCCAGCTTGCTTCTTCCGACCATTTGCCTGGAAAGTTGTTTTCCAGCCTTTCACTCTGAGGTAGTGTCTGTCTTTGTCTCTGAGGTGTGTTTCCTGTAGGCAGCAGAATGCAGGGTCCTCGTTGCGTATCCAGTTTGTTAATCTATGTCTTTTTATTGGGGAGTTGAGGCCATTGATGTTGAGAGATATTAAGGAATAGTGATTATTGCTTCCTGTTATATTCATACGTGGATGTGTTATGTTTGTGTGTTTTTTCTTTGTTTTGTTTTTGTTGCCAAAACGATTAGTTTCTTTTGCCTCTTCTTGGGTATAGCTTGCCTCCTTATGTTGGGCTTTACCATTTATTATCCTTTGTAGTGCTGGATTTGTAGAAAGATATTGTGTAAATTTGGTTTTGTCATGGAATATCTTGGTTTCTCCATCTATGTTAATTGAGAGTTTTGCAGGATACAGTAGCCTGGGCTGGCATTTGTGTTCTCTTAGGGTCTGTATGACATCAGTCCAGGATCTTCTGGCCTTCATAGTTTCTGGCGAAAAGTCTGGTGTGATTCTGATAGGTCTGCCTTTTATATGTTACTTGACCTTTTTCCCTTACTGCTTTTAATATTCTTTCCTTATTTTGTGCGTTTGGTGTTTTGACTATTATGTGACGGGAGGTGTTTCTTTTCTGGTTTTCTATTTGGAGTTCTGTAGGCTTCTTGTATGCCTATGGGTATCTCTTTTTTTAGGTTAGGGAAGTTTTCTTCTATGATTTTGTTGAAGATATGTACTGGTCCTTTGAGCTGGGAGTCTTCACTCTCTTCTATACCTATTATCCTTAGGTTTGATCTTCTCATTGAGTCCTGGATTTCCTGTATGTTTTGGACCAGTAGCTTTTTCCGCTTTACATTATCTTTGACAGTTGAGTCAATGATTTCTATGGAATCTTCTGCTCCTGAGATTCTCTCTTCCATCTCTTGTATTCTGTTGGTAAAGCTTGTATCTACAGCTCCTTGTCTCTTCTTTTGGTTTTCTATATCCAGGGTTGTTTCCATGTGTTCTTTCTTGATTGCTTCTATTTCCATTTTTAATTCCTTCCACTGTTTGATTGTGTTTTCCTTTAATTCTTTCAGGGATTTTTGTGTCTCCTCTGTATGGGCTTCTACTTGTTTATTTATGTTTTCCTGGAATTCTTCAGGCATTTTTGCAATTCCTCTCTGTAGGCTTCTACTTGTTCTCTAAGGGAGTTCATCATGTCTTTCTTGAAGTTCTCCAGCATCATGATCAAATATGATTTTGAATCTAGATCTTGCTTTTCTGGTGTGTTTGGATATTCCATGTTTGTTTTGATGGGAGAATTGGGCTCCGATGGTGCCATGTAGTCTTGGTTTCTGTTGCTTGGGTTCCTGCGCTTGCCTCTCGCCATCAAATTATCTCTAGTGTTACTTTGTTCTGCTATTTCTGACAGTGGCTAAACTGTCCTATAGGCCTGTGTGTCAGGAGTGCTGTAGACCTGTTTTCCTCTCTTTCAGTCAGTTATGGGGACAGAGTGTTCTGCTTTCGGGCGTGTAGTTTTTCCTTTCTATAGGTCTTCAGCTGTTCCTGTGGACCTGTGCCTTGAGTTCACCAGGCAAGTCACTTGCAGCAGATAAGTTAGTCTTACCTGTGGCCCCGAGGCTCGAGTTCGCTCATGGGGTTCTGCCCACGGCTCTCCGCGTGGCAGCGACCGGGAAGATCTGCGCCGCCTCTTCCGGGAGCCTCCGTGCACCAGGGTTCCAGATGGCCTCCGGTGTTTTCCTCCGGTCTGTTTCCTTCAGGATCCGGCGGTGTCTCAGGCAGGGCTCCTGCTGCTCCTGGGCCCTCCCCCACAGGAACCCAGAGGCCTTGTACAGTTTCCTCTTGGGTCAGGGATGTGGGCAGGGGTGGGCAGTGTTGGTGGTCTCTTCCGCTCTGCAGCCTCAGGAGTGCCCACCCGACCAGGCAGTAAGGTATCTCTCCCACGGGTTCTGGGAGCAGAGAGCTGCTGCGGGCCGGGATCCGCGGGTGTGGGACTTCCGGTAAACACAGGACGTGCCTGGTCCTAGAGGGATTCTGCCTCTGTTGTCCCGATTCCACCAGGCAAGTCACTTGCAGCAGATAAGTTAGTCTTACCTGTGGCCCCGAGGCTCGAGTTCGCTCGCGGGGTTCTGCCCACGGGCTCTCCGCGGTGGCAGCGACCGGGAAGATCTGCCTTAACAACTCTTTAATACAGTTCCTCATGTTGTGGTGACCACCAACTGTAAAATTATTTCATTGCTACTTCATAATTGTAGTTTTGCATTTGCTAATGCAAATATCTCATTGCAGGATATCTGATACACAATCCTCATGGAAGGTTGTTCAACCCTCCAAAGGAGTTGTGACCCATAGGTTGAGAACTACTGGTCCTAAAGCTACACCCTGAAAGTAGCTGTCCTTTGTTCAGAAGTCATAAACTGTAGCTTCTCATTCAGAGCCTGGACTCTCTTCTTATGAGGAAAATACTCTTAATGAATTATGTATCTGCCCTTATTTTCAACTAACCATTTCTCTAAGGGTCCAGTTTCCATTTGGAGGGATTCAGGCTGAAGACTTCTATGTTTGAGGTTTGTAGGTGGGGTGTTGGGATAAGCTATCTCAGTAACATAGGCATCTGAATGAAGAAGGTTTGGATTTCTTAGCAACAAAATCAACCTAAAAGTGACTTTGTAGAAAACAATCTTAGAGACAAGATCACTCCTTAGTTTACTTCCTTCTGGAATACACAAGGAAAGATATAGGATAAGTACAAAGTCTGGTTTTGTGATAGGACTGCCTCAGTTGTCCTTCTGCAAGGGCTGAACACAGAACCAGGTATGAGTGAGGCACTACTGGAAGGATTTGTGAATATGTATGGGAATATAAGCTGATCTTTAAGTTTATCAGAGTTTGCTATTGGGGGTTTGCATGACTCTAAGTACGTTGTTGAATATAAATATGTCAAAGTAATAATGTTTAATGTGCAAGGAAAAAGTGAGAGCATGCATGTGTGAGCTCACCACACGAGTGTGTGAATGAGTGTGAGAGAGCCACCGGTGTGTGTAATAATAGTATTATACGGTATAAGTGAATGAGAGTTCATATGTACGTGAATGAAGGAAAGGGGTGACAGTGTATGTGTGAGTGTTTGTATCTGAGAGGTGAGTGTGTGAGAGTGTATGTGTGAGAATGTGTGTACATGTGAATAAAATAAGGGAGATGTGTATGAGTGAATTAGGAGCATGTGTTCATTTGAATAGAGTGTTTGAAGGTGTGTGAGTCCATATGTGTTTGGTGCTGGAAAGAATCACAACACACACCACATTACCTGGGTCCTGAGTCACCTTTTGCATCCCTATAACATATTACAGAACTTGGTCTGAAGCAGAGAAAGAATCATATAAGAAATAAGTTCTAAGGGTTCACAAGAGAGTTAGTTTCTATTCTTAAGGCCAACAGAGCATGTCGTCCTGCAGACAGAAGGTAATATTCAAGTTCAGATGCCAACAGTCAGGTATAAGATACAAGAATTTGACAATGAAATCAGTTTGCAAAATCATTTACATATTATATAGATAAACATCTGCTTGGACATTTTGCTCACAGACCATAGGGATTTTTTTGTTTTGTTTTGTTTTGTTTTGTTTTTTGTTGGAGATGTCCTGTCACTGAGTGGATCAAAACAGAATTTTAAAGTGTAATATGTAGCATCTAGACCTCTTGATTTCTCTGAAATTTATTCACCTTTAGGGCATTTCTCTTTTTCTTTGTCTTGGAATTTTATAATGCTCCCCCTAGGGGAAGAACCAGCTTATTCATTCATATATATTCTGCCACCCCCTCCTCTGGGTAGACCTCTGTCTCCCACTTGGCCTTTATCATTTTGTAGCATGGTAATTTTTCTTAAATTTTAACTCATTTATTCTTTGTTTCCTTAGCCAGAATGTAAACTCTGAGAGAGGAGAGAATTTTTGCCTATCGTTTTCCACTTCTACACTCCAGGGCCTTAGCCATTACCTACCACAGCAGAGGACATGGAATTGTTTCTTGATGAAGGAGTGCACCAGACAAAAGCCTACTCTGCTCTAGGCAACCTGCTGAACACAAGAGACAATACAGTAAAGGAGCTCTTGACTCTTTCTTCAATTCCCCAGTTGTGTAGAAACGGACTTGCAGGCAAATGGTTAATGGTCAGGTAATTGACGTCTAGCAGAGTCTGGAAACGATACAGCAAGCGGCAACCCTGCACTGGACCAAGTAGAAAGACATAGGTGAGACATCCTAAAGGCAGACATTTGGAAGTTGATATGCCACGACTATTACGGAGAAAGATAACATATGTAATGTGGATGCTCTAGACAAAGAGAGTGGGTGGGTAGAATGGAATTGGGCCAGACTTCACCATAAAAATAATTTAAAACTCATAGATTGATTTTCTTCAGGGAAAATTTTGCTGACATTTTTTAGACCATGTATTGTGGCAGATAACTGAACTGGCAGAAAGCTTTCCTGCAGATCCAGAGGATGACTATAAGCATCGTGGAGTAGAAAAGGTTAGGATACACCGTATACCGTACAAGCTGAAGGCTGGGCTTTTGTTTAATAGGAAGTCCAGAAGTCCATGTTAAAGAGAGCAGAGAGATTCATAATGTGGCCCAATTGGAAACTAGAGACAGGGTAGTAGGAAAGTCTGAAAAGCAAGCTGACCAGGGTAGCCAGATATGAGGACGGAGGTGGTACTTAAAATGACTAGAGGAAGCCAGGGAGACAAGAAGACGGCAGTCATTGGGAAGGATCTGGCTTTCTGGTTTAGGTGGATGGGTTGTTACACCAGGGATACTAGGGCATAATTTGAAATGACTGTTCCCTACAGGAGCACTTAGGAAACTTCTGGAGCTAAGCATTGTGTCCTGAATGTATATTCCAGACTCTGGAAAGGCTTAGGCAAGGGGACTACAGGTTTAAGGCTAGCCTCAGCTATATAGGGAGACTGTCACAAGGAAAATGAAAGGAGGGAAAAGAGATTAGGAGAGATAAGGAGAGGGAAACAGTCACTGTCTTTAGTTTCTTCAAAAAGCTTCAGGTATAGCATCATCACCAGAGGGCATAACACTTTCTGCCACCATCACTCTTCCCTGTTCCAACTTCTGCTGTCTTCCATGGGTGAAACTCTCCTTCTGTCCCACTCTCAGAGCTGTGCAAGATTCCCTGGTACACCGGTGTACTCTCACTACAAAGCAGGCATCAGTCCAGACTTAGTTGTCTTAAAACAATGTAAGTGCAGCCAAGGCACCAGGGAGATGTTACCAGCTCTTTGTTGACTTGAACGTAACAAGCTGAAGATCCTAAGGAAGACTGACTTCTGTACACTGTATGTTAAAATAATAATAAGACAAAAAAGCAAAGCAAAACAGCCAAACAACAACAACAAAACAGTCCTCTTAGCTTGATGCCAGATAAGAAAGTTCAGGAACACCAAGAAATAAGTACAAATAGAGATCCAAATACAAACAAAAGCTGCATCCTATGCTTGTGAGAGGCCTTGTCCCTCTGCGAGCATTTCTCATCCAACTAATTACATCCTTACTTATCTTCCAAGTGAGCTTTAAATCCCTGGTAGTTTAAAATTGTTTTGGGAAGGAGAGATTGTACATCCCTCTGGATCCTTAGAGTTTTGGGAGAGAGGAGCAATACATGTCACAATAAGGTCACAGACCAAGAAGGTTGGTGTGGAAGCTTTCCTGAAGAGAATCTGGTCAAACTTGGCCCTGGCCACCAAGCATATGACACTCTTTCCAATGTTATAGGAAGCTCCCACTGAGAGAGAAACTGTCTTTTCAGATGGGCCATTACTATAGGATTACAACGGGCAAAAAAAAAAAGCATAGACCCCTGATGAAAGGAAGCAGATTGAAGATAATCTACCACCTCCCTAGTTCTCTTCCATTGCAAACAAGGCTCTGAAAGGCCTTCTATAGAACTAAATTACAAACTGTGCCAGAGAGAGTGTGGTGTCTGAGAGGACAGGAACCTCCTGTCATAAGCACAATGGGGATGCCACAAAAACCTGCAGGAAGGGGTCCTGGTGACAGGAACTGGAGAGTGGAACGTTTTGAAGCAGATCAGACAAAGACGAGGGTGGAAATCTGGAGACTGAAGAAGACAGCAGAAGTAGGCAGGTGGCCAGGACCCTGGCTTCTAAATCCTTCTAAATGTGACATAATATTCAGGAACAGGATGGATCCCTGTACTGGGATGGCACAAGCCGAGCTGTGGCTGACACTGGCTACTTCTGTCTACTAGTATGCCACTCTTCCCCTTCCTTCTGGCAGATAGATAATCTGCATCACACAGATGAGCAGAGATCTTAGCCTTCTGATGATTCAAGGTCACAAGAGTCAAATTCTAAGGGTGCATGTCAATCATGTGGTAAGCAGACCCACCCAGGTATAGGAAATGTCATTTACCTGCTACTGACAGGAATGTAGACACCATCGGGGCTGCGAGGCAATGTAAGAAAATGACAAAAAACTGCTGACAGCCATCTTCCAGGCCACAATGCAGTAGATGAAATGGGGGCGGGGGTGTTACCTGGGGGATTTGCAGCAGACCAATGTTGGTCACTCATCCTAAAATCCACTGCTAGCATAAGGCACTAGGTGTCCAGTGACTGCCGCATCTGATGCTCAAGAAGGGGTATACTTACGTCTTTCTGATGTGTAACAATTTTTAAATATGTGGGATTTAAATAAAACACAAATGACACATTTGAACAGGCTGTGTTTATAGTACCATCAATCGAAAGCCTCTGATATGGTTTAATATTCTCTCTCTCTAGGCCATAGAGAAGTAGCCTCTCCTCTCCTGCACTGTGAATCGGGGAAATGCTGTCCGTAGAACCAAATTCTCCACAAATTTGTGTCTCTTCCCACTCCCATTATTTTGGGCAGTTTCTCCGGGTTCCTCTGCCTTTCTCGTGACCTTGGAATCTGTTTTGGTTTCATATTCTGCCATCTGGCTGTCAATGCCATCATTGCTCCATCTCATCAGTAAACATTCCTTAAGTTTTGTACATTTTACCTGCTCAACAGAGAACTTACTCAACCCTTCAGGACAGTATCCAGCTGAATTTTTGTCCCTTCTCCAAACATGTCCAGAATCTAATCCTCGAGCCTGTGAATGCTCTCTGGTTTGAAGGATGGATCTTTGCTGATGTAGTCGTGTGAAGGATGCTGGGGAGAGAAGAGCACTCTGAGCTCTCCCACTGACATCCAAGGACAAGTGTCCGAATAAGAGAGAAAGGGAGGACAATCACACAGACGGAAGAGCAGAAGGCAGGTGACACTGTCAGGGTAGGTATGGAAAGAGAACCAGGTGTGTGTGTGTGTGTGTGTGTGTGTGTGTGTGTGTGTGTGTGTGTGTGTGTGTGTGTGTTTCAAGACTTCTAGGTTGTGCTATTTTGTTACAGGAGACACAAGCCTTCTTTCTGATCTAGGAAAGGTTTTTCTTGTGATATTAATTATAAGAATGGAGATACCTGTTGGGCATGTGTATACTCCAGACTTCAAATCATTCTTTAGGCGTTATCCCCTCTCCAACCTGTTTCACCCACCTGTCACACCAACGTGGAAAGTGTGACATTAAAATTTACATGGCTTCTGAGCACTCTAACTAGGATTTAAACCCCATGTTCTTCCACAATTCCAAGAAGTGGGGGTTTGGGGATTTAGCTCAGCGGTAGAGCGCTTGCCTAGCGAGCGCAAGGCTCTGGGTTCGGTCCCCAGCTCCGGGAAGAAAAAAAAAAAAAAAAAAAAGATACGACCCAAGAAGTGGCTCTCATGGTATTTCATTACAACAGATAAATGGAGACATTTGTTCTACAACAATGACAGATTTCTAACTTTTTTTAAAATCCAGGTTATATCAATCAACATATTCTCTCTCTCTCTCTCTCTTTCTCTCTCTCTCTCTCTCACACACACACACACACACACACACACACACACACACACACATTGGGCAGTGCATTGGGCTCAGACACAATACCTTCCCATGAAGGCAGTCCTAGGCAGTATTCTGCGCTGAGTCATCAGGAGGAAAATCCTTGACTGGTCAGTTGTAGGTTAATAACATCATCATCTCAGATCTCTGGGAAGAGGAGCATTGTGGCTCCATGGTAATTGGACAAACAGGTCATACTGTGGGCAGTCCGAAAGTAGAATAGGTTAAGGAGGGAGAAGAGGTGCTCCTGGTGTCACCAAAGTGTGAGTAACTAGAAATACTTTGGCAAGTATATTCTGAGCTAAAGAAATAAATTTGAAGCATGAATTTCAAATATTAAGCTTGAGTGCTTAGATAATTGAAGTTAATCTCTCTGAACTTCAATTTGCAACTGTAAAATATGAGGGTAGAATGACTGTATATATTATATGGAACAGCGTCTAGAACATTTTGTTCTCCATAGACAATTATTATTGTTGTTTTTACTGTGAGTTGACTATGGCTTATCACTTATCCCTTTGCTTGAAGATACAACATTTTGATTCAAATACTCTCCAAGAAGATAACATAAAATGATCCTATCCTTCAGCTTAATTTATCCTTTTATAGTTATATAATGAATTGCAATTCCACACTAAAAATAAGCACCCTTTCAAATTATCTTTTAAAATAACTTATTGCAAGCAAACATAAATTCACCCCGTGTATAATATTCTTTCAATTGACTTTGAGATATGAAAGCAGACTTGTTAGAGGAAGAAAATCTATAAAGGCTGTGCTCATTCATCCACCAGATATTTATGAAGAAGCATCTCTGGAATCAATGCAAAGTGCAGTAATTGCCCAAAGAGCTGTGGGTAAAGTGGCATGGGATTATAAACAGAAATACAGAAAAGTTGGCTAATTAAAAAATTAAGTGTAAATTTGCAAGAGGGAGGATTCCTTTTCAATAGTATGCAGAGTCAAAGGTAGACAAATAAAATGATGGATGTGGGAGTCCCACCCAAAAGGAGGTTCTGAAAGATATGTATAGCCTGAGTGGTGAACCTTAAAGGGTGAGGTCTGGGTTTTATGAGAAGCCAATGGCCTCTTGTCAAAGAAGAAAGAGACAAAAGTCCTGGGTATCTATGGAAAACAGCAGATGAGTCTGTAGCAATGAGACAAAATGCATGTACAGTGTCCGACTGAACATGGAAGAGGAGATGGTTAAGAGGACTCCAGGAAACATGAACACTGGGAACCTTGTTTGTTAATGTCCGTCTTCTTACAACTTCGTGGAGGATCGTGGGTGGTTCAATATTAGCACAGAAACTTTAGTCTATGGTGGTAAGAAGAGGGGTCTAGAGACTATCTCAATGAGATGGGCTAAGTGGGTGAAAAAAATTCCAAGCATGACTTTACAGTTTTAAATATAAAGGCCTCAAAACAACTGTTTCAGTGCCAACCTTAAGAAGGAACAGGGGAAATGGCCAGCTTCTTAGAAGAATACATACGTCAGTTTGGTAGATTCAAAAGGAGAAAAATGTTGAGTTTATAAGAGAGTTTGACCTTGGAGACTGAAGAGAGAGTTCTATACAGAGTGATGGGAAGAAGCCCTGAAAAACCCTGTGATTTCTAAGAAAGGACAGAAGAAGAAGAAGGAAGAGAATGTGATAAGGCAGCCTTTGGAGGGTGCCAACCAATTTCATGTGGTTTACAGAGGTCAATAACGGGTGGAAAAGAGACACTAAGAGTTTAGGAAGAAAAAATTGGCCCAAGGTCTCTTAAGTCATTGGAGTTCTCCAGATAGAAAAAAAATGGAAATAATGTGGATATACACATATACTGATAGATATTATTAGATACAGATATCACTATAGATTGATATAGTTCCAGATACATATGAGAACAGATTTATCAAAATATTGATGTGTATTATTATGGAAGCAAGGGAGTCACATAATATGTCATATACAAGGTAGAGAAAGAGGAACATTGAACTTGGCTCAGTCCTGGTTCCACAAGAAACACAGAAGGCACATTGTGAAAATTTTTCTAAGCCAAAAGCCTGAGAAGGCAAGAGGCCACTAGTGCAAGCCCTGGAGTTCAAAGACAGGAGTTCTAATGTTCAAAGGACAGAACAAAGTTGACCTAGATATAGAATGCATGAAGGATTCTGCTTTTACATGTCTTTCTGTTCTACCCAGGTCCTCAGGCATTTGACAGTTCCCACATACATTGGGTGACAATGTGTCTTCTATAGTCAATCCACAGATTCAAATGCTAATTGCTTTCAGAAACATTCTTAATAACCAGAAATGATGCCTTACAGCCATATGTCTATCCTTACCCTGTCCAATTGTAACTTAAAATTGACATCACACTGTTGTTGTTGGGGGTCTTGCTTAGACAGCCATTCTGTTGAGGTATCTTGTGGCTTCTTTGTTATTTGAGAGAAGCACTATCTCACAGCCAACTTAGACATACTAATGTGGAAGGGGAAAATGCCATGGGATGCCATGAGTAGACAAAGAACTACAGGCAACTAGTGACTTCTGAGAGGAAAAATTAGCCTCACCTAGAGATGAGCCCTTTAATTGGCTACTCAGTAAGGAAGATCATCCTTGGGAATATGTGTGTGTGTATATATATATATATATATATATATATATATGTATATGCCATACTTTATGGACTCAATCAATGGTACTTACATATTGATGAACATATGTATATGAGTCTCTCTCTCTCTCTCTCTCTCTCTCTCTCTCTCTCTGTGTGTGTGTGTGTGTGTGTGTAATAATAAAGTAAGAGAATCCACATAAAACCAGATATACTGAAACTAATAGAAGAGAAAGTGGGGAAGAGCCTCGAACACATAGGAAAAATTTCCTGAACAGAGCACCAATGGCTTATGCTCTAAGATCATGAATGGACAAATGGAACCTCATAAAATTGCAAAGCTTCTGTAAGGCAAAGGACACTGTCAATAGGACAAAACAGCAACCAATAGATTGAGAAAAGATCTTTACCAATTCTACATCCAATAGAGGGCTAATATTGAATATATACAAAGAACTCAAGAAGTTAGACTCCAGAGAACCAAATAATCCTATTAAAAATGGAGTACAGAGCTAAGCAAAGAATTCTCTACTGATTAATACCTAATGGCTGAGAAGCACCTAAAGAAATCTTCAACATCCTTGATCATCAGGGAAATACAAATCAAAACAACTCTGTGATTCTACCTCACACCAGTCAGAATTGCTAAGATCAAAAACTCAGCTAACAACAGATTCTGGCAAGGATGTGGAGAAAGATGAACACTCCTCCATTGTTGGTGGGATTGCAAACTGGTACAACCACTCTGGAAATCAGTCTGGCGGTTCCTCAGAAAATTGGACATAGTACTACCTGAGGACCCAGATATACCACTCATGGGCATATACTCAAAAGATGTACCAACATATAACAAGGGCACATGCTCCACTATGTTCATAGCAGCCTTACTTATAATAGCCAGAAGCTGGAAAGAAGGCAGATGTCCTTCAACAGAGGAATGGATATACAGAATGTGGCATATTTACATAATGGAATGCTGCTCACCTATTAAAAACAGTGATGTCATGAAATTCATAGACAAACTAGCATGGAACTAGAAAATACCATCCTGAGTGAGGTAACCCAGTCAAAAAAGAACATACATGGTATGCACTCGCTGGTAAGTGGATATTAACCCAAAAGCTCTGAATATCCAAGATACAATTCACAGACCACATGAAGTTCAAGAAGAAAGACGACCAAAGTGTGGAAGCATCAGTCCTTCTTAAAGGGGGTAACAAAATACTCACAGGAAGATATACAGGGACAAATAGTGGAGAAGAGACTGAAGGAAAGGCCATCTAGAGACTGCCCCATCTGGGGATCCATTCCACATGCAGCCACCAAACCCAGTCACTATTGCTGATGCCAAGAAGTACTTGCAGACATTAGCCTGATATGGATGTCTCCTGAGAGGCTCTGCCAGAGTCTTACTGATACAGATGAGGATGCTTGCAGCTAACCATTGAACTGAGCATGTGGACCCCAATGGAAAAGTTAGAGAAAGAACTGAAGAAGCTGAAGGAGTTTGCAACCCCAGAGGAAGAACAACGATATCAACCAACCAGACCCCCCCCGAGCTCCCAGAGACTAAACCACCAACCAAAGAGTGCACATGGAGGGACCCATGGCTCCAGCTGCATATATAGCAGAGGATGGCATTGTCTGATATCAATAGGAGGAGAAGCCCTTGGTCCTGGGAAGACTTGTTTACCCAGTGTAAGGGAATGCCAGGGTGGTGTGGTGGGTGTGGGTGGTTGGGAGGGAAAGCACCCTCCTAGAAGCGGGGGGGGGGGACCAGGAAAGGGGATAACATTTGAAATGTAAATACATAAACTATCCAATAAAAATGCAAAAAGAAAAAAGGAAAAAGAATTCCATCAATTTGAAAGGGGGAGGCATTGGATGGATTGGAGTGAGGAAAGTAAAGGGAAGAAATGAAGTAGCATAACTATATTTTATTTTAAAATAACTTAAAAAGAGGTTAAAAATAACATCATTGCCTCTAAAGTCTTTGAGGAAAGTATAGGTATTTCATAGCACAATATCTTAGAGAAGGTTGTGTTTTTGTCAAAGTTGTTTGCCTGTTGGAGATGCCATCCTTACCTACTCCTTCACATCTTAATTCCGATTCATCTATGATGCTCTAAGAGTTCATCCCAAGTCATGTCCACAGCAAAGTGTTTTCACATTACATTTTCACTACGTTCAGTCCTATTATCCCATGGTGGACTCTGTGATTGCTCTGGACCTCAGGGCTAATATTGAAGGCATAAAGGGAGTGATCAGCCTTAATCAGTACAAACCACACTTCTCTCCTCCAAATAAATGAAGATCTTTAGTCTTAGTATCTAAAATCTGTTGCCATAGAACAGGGGTCTTTTTTATAGGCTTTCACTCTCATAGATAAAATAATTTAGTACAGACGTAGAATAAAACTCAGAGACAATTAGATTAGAGTGTGAGCAGAAAGAAACAACAGAGCAAGGTAGTTGGAGATTGTAGAGCTGCCAAGATCACAAGGATGGATAAAGGAAGAAGACAAAGCCATACCGTCTTGAGTTAGAGGTCTAGGAATCAGGCTGGCTGAACAACAGTGGTCGCAATAGTTGCTTGTATGTGGTGGGAAGGAGAGTGTCTTCAGAGATAGAGAGAGAATGGAGTATTCTAGGACTTGGGCCAGTATATGAATGAAAAAAATTGTGTGTGGGGGGGGTGGTTCTGAAAACAGGGAAATATGAATATACCTTCTACAGAGAGCATGCTGGCAGAGCAGCAAACATCTTCATGCAACTGTCAATGGGGGGCTTCTGGCAGATGTGTATGTACCTCATACACATGTCATTAAGGCAATGGCTCTCAACCTGTGGGTCAAGACCCCTCTGGGTTCAAATGGCCCTTTCACAGGGGTCACCCTAAGATCATCAGAAAACCCAGATGTTTATAATTCATAACAATAGCAAGATTACAGTTACAAAGTAGCATTGAAATAATTTTATGGCTGGGGTCACAACCACATGAGGAACTGCACTAAGTGGTCGCAGCATTAGGAAGGTTGAGAACTACTTCAAGGGAATAGTTATTTTTCTCATTTCCTTAACAGAAAACATCTCAGTTGTTTTACATTTTTTAAAGGACTTTTTTAAATTGCAATCATCCTTTGACTTATGGTAGCGATTTTGAGTGTGTGTGTGTGTGTGTGTGTGTGTGTGTGTGTGTGTGTGTGTGTATACAGGTGTGTATCTGTGTTTCTCTGTGTGTGTATACTGTAGGCATGTGTGCATGTGTGTCTGGGTATCTGTTTGTGGTATATGTTAATATATGTGTAAGTGTGGGTTTATGTGTGTATGTGTGTGTGCTTTCATGCATGTGTTTATGTGAGTGGCGTGATGTGTGTGTGTGTGTACAGGTGTGTATCTGTGTTTCTCTGTGTGTGTATACTGTAGGCATGTGTGCATGTGTGTCTGGGTATCTGTTTGTGGTATATGTTAATATATGTGTAAGTGTGGGTTTATGTGTGTATGTGTGTGTGCTTTCATGCATGTGTTTATGTGAGTGGCGTGATGTGTGTGTGTGTGTACAGGTGTGTATCTGTGTTTCTCTGTGTGTGTGTATACTGTAGGCATGTGTGCATGTGTGTCTGGGTATCTGTTTGTGGTATATGTTAATATATGTGTAAGTGTGGGTTTATGTGTGTATGTGTAAGTGTGTGCATTCATGCATGTGTTTATGTGAGTGGTGTGTGTGTGTGTGTGTGTGTGTGTGTGTGTGAGTCTGTGTATGTGCCTACACACATGTTTGTGTGCTTGTGTATGGTGTGTCTCTGTAAGTATGTAAATATGTGTGTGTGTGTGTGTGTGTGTGTGTGTGTGTGTGAGAGAGAGAGAGAGAGAGAGAGAGAGAGAGAGAGAGAGAGAGAGAGAGAGAGTTTACTTGCAGGTCACGATGCATGTTTGGAGGTCAGAGGACAGAAAACTTGTGTAAGTTGTTTCTTTCCTTCCACCATGTGGATCCAACTCAAGCAGTCAAGAGTCAAAAGTTAGCGACCCCTTTGCTCACAGGGAAGTGTCCTGGGCCTTATAACACATTTTTGGAAATTTCTGGAACAAGAAATTTTCCTGAAGACCAACTTTGACTCACTTGATTAACTGGTGCCTTTGGAGTAAGTCTTAAGGGAATGGAGAAGAGCATATTTTTGTAATCTTACACAGTATTTTGTGTAGTTTGGAATTCCATATCTCCTGCTAGAGCCAGAGTTACAACTGGCATCCCATTCTTTGGGCCCAAAATCATATAACAAAGTAAATTAAGAGAACCGAAGGGGAAAATATTAATTTGTAAAACAGCAGTGATTTACCAGGAGGCAACGCTTCTCTCTGCGGTGTTTAACAAAGCTTTGACTACCTTCACCTTCCTCCCTTTTGTGCGGTGTTTGCAACCCTAAAGAGGGAAAATGTGATCCCCCTTTCATCCTCTAACATGGTATTTCACTTAAGAAGAGGAAATTGCACTTCCTCTTCTCTCCTTAAAATTAGTGTCACCAAGGAAACAGGAGGTGGGGTCCAAAGATGATTTTGAGGTAGAAGTCCATCTTCCACATTCTCCAAACCTGCTAATGTCTGATAATCTACCTAGTAGAATCCTCGGGCTTTATACAGGCCTCCAAACTATTTGACATCTTAAGAAAAATAAATGAACTTCCAAAATAAGAAATAGTCAGGAGGGGAGGCGCTGTAAAAACAAAAATATAAATGTTTAAAATCTAAAGGAGTAGTCTATTGAATATCAAACATAATTTAAATCAACTATGAGCTTTATTTAATTGTCAAAGCACATAATATAGAAATTTGTTTTATGTTGTTTGAGGCTATGCATCCCGCAGTGCATGTACCCAGAAGGTATGAAGAATTCAGTTTTCCTGAGAGAAGGCTACCAAGGCATTTTGAGCCAATGCCATCATGTGTGTAATTTACAGGCCCTCTGGTCAGTTTATCTAGTAGAATGAGCATCGAGGAAGTTAAGGCAAAGACTTCGAAGTTAGCCTGGCATAAATGTCTTTTTCACAATGTATTATCCTGTTAGACTCTTTGATTTACATAGTGATGGATGGAGGCAGGTCTACCTTCCTATTCTTGACCTTGAAGAACACGAGATACTCATCTTCTACCTTAGCCTTTCTGTGACCTCAGTTCAAACTTCACAAATAAGTATCTGACCTTTATTGAAAGTTTAAATATCTATTAGTAAACAGATGCATAAAAGCAAGATTTCTGCATTTTATTAAGAGTAATTATAATGCTTTCAAAAATAGGATGAGACTTTCCGGACAACTAAATGTTTTCACATGGCAACTTGCAGCCTATAGCCTATCCATATTCTTTGTTTTGTTGTCTTTGGAAATGGATTAAAAAAGGACAGCAATATGTCCCTGCAGGGACACAGTGCCCAGATGAAGCCCGGGGGCCAGGAGTGAAGCAATCAGATGAAGATGAGGAATGTCTTTTTCTTAAAACAAAGTTTTCAGTGGGGTCTTACTATTCATTTCAGATTTTATAATTATTAAAAATGGGACTACATGCATAGCATTCACCTAATTTATGAAAATGACAGTCCAGAATCCTATTTCAGACCCAATTTTCAATACATGGAAGTTGTCGGTGAGCATTTGACTCATATTAGTATATTCTTGTTAAAATTACCACAGTCTGTGGAGAAAATTAACTTTCTGAAATATACCATAGGGACTACCATTATAGGTTTTTTTAAGTCTTAGCATCCAATTTTCTACAATATGTAGACAAGTTTTCCACATAATGTACATTTAGATAAAAAGCATCATGTATGTTAAGCATATATGTTTTACATATATATTTATTTATTTAAACAATATACATTTTAATGTATTAATGGTATGGTCATTTTATATGACCTGTCAGACATTGAATCAATTTCTTTACATCTGCATATTTCTTGCTGGTTATTTGGGATGAAGAACTTCACTGATGTTTTATTAACGTGTCTCTAAGAGAAGCAGAGGCAACTGCCTTCCTTGGCAATCAACCACCTTCACGCTATGTTCAAAATTTATTCATGAAATTGCACTTCTGAGGATGCTATGAAGGCGGGTAGATACTATACAAAAAGAAACAGTGAAAAGGTGACAATATACAGTCAGAGACAAACAACCACATTGAGCCCTCAATGTATGGGCAAGTGCAATTTTTGAATAATCACATCTTTTCTAAAACAGCGTCATTCAACCTCATGTATTGGTCCTGTGATAAAGATATATTAGAGTCTGTCCCTTCGCTACTACCACACCAGAGAATCCAAGATACAGTGCAGCCTTCTCCAACCACCTCTGACTTGACAAGGGACAGCAATCAAAATCAATACAGAGTCAGGATGCAGTCTGCAATCACCCCATCTGCATTCTAGTGGTCCTCTCTGCTGACCTCTATTACTAGTCGAACTTCTATTAACAATCAACAGGCTCTATGTGAAGTATTTACTGAGCTTTAAACTTTTTAAACTACTTAGAGGCACTTACACATTTAGGAGAAACTCCATTTACAGAGAGCAGGCTATTAGTTGGGTGAATATACATTTTAAGAATTAATGTTTACAAGACCAGGTGAAACTTGGCCATTTAAACAACTGACCCACCTTGCGAATTCTGGGACTCTGTGTACAGAAAGGAGGTTCCTAACTGGGTCATCGATTTGCATAATTGAAGTAATTCCCATGTTGTTCTGCTTCACTGACTAGAAAGCTCTCCAGACCATGGATAAGTGTGCCCACATCAGTCAGCATGGTGTATGAGGCTCTTCCTCAAGTCTGCTGCACTTCCTCTGGAGTTGCCTATCAGCTGCCCTGTGGACAGATTGTTGGCAATTCTAGATCACCACCTATTTTCCTGTGTTGTTTAGTTTAGGACAAAATAGAGTTTGAAAGATATTATTTTTTAAAGTCATTTGTTGACCTCGGTCATTGAGCTCAGAGAAAGACAAGAGAGGATAAGCAGGAGCCAGTAGACAGGGTTTCTGACCTGACTCTTGTGGGTAACCAGACGCATAACTAAATATGCTATGTCTTCTATTGTAGGATATCCTAGGTTAAAATGGACAAAGGAACCCAGGTTAGACCCAAGGGAAAAGGTCTTGGTCAATGTATCCAAAGCTACCTCCTCACTAACACCTCAATATCATTCTAGCCCAAGGGACACAGATAATTACATTCACATTCGTTGGCCTTTGTGCCTTAGATGTTCCCATTCAAGTAGTAAATATTAAAATCAGAAGTGGCAGATAAAAAAAATAAGCAACATAACTTCCCCTAACACTGTTTGACCCACAGATTCTGGTCTGGGGTCCAGAGTTCGAGAGAGGCTACTGTAGGTTTTACTTGAAGGAACCGGGCATTGTATTAGGGACACTAAATAATGAGAGTCCTCAAGGAATTCTAAGAAAGAGGAGAAAGCTCTGCAGAGAAAGATGGATTTGGCCCAGGGATCCCAATTTGCTGCAATTTCAAATATTGTTTTAGCCCTCAGGACAAAGAAAGTGATACATTGCAACTGTCAAAAAAAAAAAAAAAAAGACTACTTCATTTTTTTTCCTCCATTTCCTCTTTTCCAGCAGAGGTGGGGGACATGCATTATGATTTACACTGAACTGAACAGGAAAATAATGCAGAGCGGTAAAGGAGTAAGCCCAGTTAATTAGGTGATTACAACAGTGCAGATGTGAGCATAGAGAGGGAGGAGTGGTCACCATGGAGATACTAACACCCAAGTTTCAGCAAATTGTCATAATGTAAATATATAAGACACGCGAAGAGAAAGAGAAAGTCAGTGCACGCAAGGACTGTGTGAACTAATGTGATGCAGGAAGCTATGTCCAAGCAACCACGGTGGCCTTTACACTCTGACATTGTCACCAAGGGAACCAAGAGCAGAAAGGAACCATAGCAGCAAATTCATACCAGGCAGATTTGAGCCAATTACCTTGTTACTTAATGTCGAGGGTTCAATCTACCTCTGTAAGGTGTGAATAGAAGGCCTGCCCTATAGATTTCGAGGACTCTGTGAAAGAGCACCTGGTCTGATGGGCAGTTTTCACTGTCAACTTGACTGGATTAGAAGCATCTCTGGAAAAGAGATCCACCCTAAATGTGGGGGACACCATTCCATTGACTGGGGTAAAAGACTGAAGTTTAAAAGAAAAAAAAACAGATGGATGGGACAGTGAAGCAGGAAAAGTACCTTCTGGGCAAGCAGGAAGACCTGAGTTCAAATGCCCAGGACCCACTTTAAAAGCAAAGCAGTTAGAGACAGTGGGATGGTAAGATGTGGTGGCCAGCTAGTCTTGAAGAAATGGTGAGCTCCAGATTTGGTGAGAGATCCTGTTTCATTAAATAAGACAGAGAATAAAGATTCCCAGCATCTACCTCTCTAGCCTCCACATCTACATGTACACATAAGTGTTCATTCTTTCACATGCACTGATACATTATTAATTAGAAGTGAGGAGAAAGCAATGTGAACATCAACATTTATTTCTGTCTTCTTTCTGATTTTAGACATCATGTGACCATCATTATGACCTTGTGCCATGGCTTCCCCTCCATGATAGACTGTATACCTTCAAATCGTAAGCCAAACTAAACTCTGCCCCCTTTAAGCTGCTCTTGTCTGGCATTTGGTCATAACAATAAAGGGAAATAATACACATGGGAAAATTTAGCTTTGGGAACAGCTCAATTACAGTGCTACTCTTTACTCAATGATTTTAAGTACTCATGTGTAAGACCAGGGTCAAACAAGGTTCGAGAATATTAAAGAAAACATTTGTGAAATAAAAAAATATGTTTTCAATTTAGAGTAGTTATGACCAAGATGATAAAAATCTCCCATCATCCCACTTTACCTGTCTAGAACACAATTCATTCATGTCTACCACATCCAGACTGTATAGGTTCCCCATTCTTCAATCACTTATACTCAATTGTAATAATCAGATCTATAATTATGGTTACTGGAATGCTTGTGCTCAACTAACTATTTGTTTACTTAATAGTGATCAAACATAAGATTGGGGATGCAAAGTTTGTATTAGGGCATAGACCATGGACAGATAGAGGAACTCTGTCTGCTATAGTGCAAGACAAACAGGAAAAGCATAGCCCTGTAGTGAATTTAGAGTGCAGTTTCAAGCATCTACTAAGGGGCTGAGAAGGAAGGCATCCTTCATGGATAAAAGAAACTACTATGACAACAGTTTTTATTGTCTCATCATCAAGTCAAACCATTGGAAGCATGATAGGTTTAGGCAAATACATCTGAGCTTAGAGTCATGAACACATAAATAGACTACAAACATCACTAATGTTGCTTTGCAGTAAGTCATAGTCTTAATAGATGAGTTTAAAACTGCTTTGAGCTTATACCCAATAATTTAATATGTTATCACTAACAGAAGTAGTACTTTATTTAGTTTTGTGAAACAGGATCTCTGTAGCTCAGACTACTAGCCTTAAATTCAGGATCCTGATGCCTCAACCTTTCTGGTGTTGTGATTACAGGTGTGCACTACCCACTCAGCTGTAGTTTCATGTGTTAGTACACCTCACAACATATTTTGACAAGTGATCATTTATTTTGGCCTTTAAAAACAGATGTGTGGTGGCACTTGCCTTTAATCCCAGCACTTGGGAGGCAGAGGCAGGTGGGATCTCTGTGAGTTCAGGGACTCCCTGGTCTACAAAGCAAGTTCCAGGACAGCCACAGAGGTTACACAGAGAAACCCTGTCTCAAAAACAAAAGAGTTCAACTGGAAACTTATGGTTTCTTTGGAATGTCAGTTGTGTCCAATGGTGTTTTGCTGGGACAGACACATGAAGGAGTGTTTTCCTGAAGTGAATACAGGTGAAAAGATGTTTGCTAAAGCAGACACGTGAAGAAATGTTTTGCTGAGGCAGACACAGGTCAACCGATGTTTCGCTAAAGCAGGTGTGTGAAAGGATGCTTGATGAATTATCCACTAACATTGCATAACCGAGCTCTGTTTGTCATGCCTCCATAGAGATAAATGTACCAAAAAAACTTCTGGCAGCGTTCTGGTGGCTTTTTGCCACTTCCTCAGACTCAGGCCGATTACCAGGGTGGTATCAGTGGATACAGACTCACGCGGAGTTTTGCTAAGACAGACTCGTGCGTTAAGGTAAGACCTCGTGAGACAAGAAAGACCCATGGAGGACCCGTGGTATTTGGAAGTAGTATACCTAGGACTTAATGGACACTGACAGGGGCCTTGCTTAACTAGCTTTGCCCAACATTGTTGGTCTGGAATCTGCATCTTCAGCTGGCAGAGAACTTCTCCTGGCATCCCTATTGGTCCTGGACCCTTCTGTTGACTCGTGCTGATTTGGGTGAGGTCTGGCTGTTTTTGCTAAGTCACGCCACTGCTGCTGATTTGTTTGTTACCCTCACGCTACTGAACTGGACGGCAGGGCAATTTCTGTATTGTTTGCGAGTGAATCGAGCTGCTACTGATTTCTTTGAACTGAACTGCTGATTTCCTGACGACGCAGATTGGATTTGCTCCAAAGAACAATTTATAAACAGGTCCACGTCCCCTGTACCCTAATAACCTTTCTATCCTTACTTCCTCTGGTGGGTGGAAGGGAGGTTAAAACATTTAAGAATCCATATTAAAAATGTGGTTTGAAAAATCTAAGCAACAATGAGTTATTTTCACTTTATGTAGCCAAGTGTTTTTCATATATATATATATATATATATATATATATATATATATATATATATATATGCATCTTACATTGCCTGGGAGAGGTCAGAAGAGGCATCAGGCCCAACGGAGCTAAAGTTGCAGACAATTGTAAGCCACAACATTGGTGCAAAGAACCGAATCTGGGTCCTTGTCAAGAACAGCAAATGCTTTTAAATGCTGAGCCATCTCTCTTACTTTGGTGTTTTGCACTACTAACTGTGCTAATGAAAGCATGATGCTTATCTGTGGTAAGACTTGAGAGTCTCTTGAGGCATGGCTTAGTGCCTGTGCAGAATCATCTCTCCCAGCTTCTTTTCTATGAACTCTAAGGGTCCCTACAAAGAGCAGATGAAGAAAATCTCAGTGCAGTCTACCTAAACTTCTATCCTTGCATCTCAAAGGTCACCCCCAAAACTTACACCAACTCTAGAAGAAAGGGGGGTGTTCTTTTATGAATAGGGTTTCTGTCCAGGGACAGAGTTAAGACATCAGCACATTGATCAAAAAATCCAGGAAGCCCTGAGAACACAGGTGGTGAAACAGAGACCATAAAACTTAATTATTTCCCTAGGAGAAGGCTAGCCAGAGGTTAAGGAGCATTTTGCAAATTATAACTACATTTAGATTACTATTATTTATGTCAAAGGTCAGAATTCCTTCAAGTCAAATGAGCAGTTAATGGGCTACTTTGAGATTTATTCTTATATCATTAAGTTTGAGAGTGGGTACAGGCTTTTCCCTTAAGTGTGCTGGAAAGCAAGTCAGCTTTGGTTGGTTTTGTATTTATTATTGTTGTTTCCTTTGCAACTGATGAATTATTTCTAACAAATTACTGAAGAGACACTAATGATCGCCGGGGTTTTTCCTTCCCATTATGTAGATCAGATGTAGAAAAGTTCATAGTTTGAAAGTTTTCTTCCTTTTGTTCTAAGCGTTTCTTCTGCCCTGTCTTGACCTTCTCACCCCCTACTGAAGTTGAGAGAGACAAGGCTCACATATGAGCTGAGGAGGTTGGAAGAGAACTGTGTGGGAAGAGCCCTTCCCTATGCGTTTCCAGGCCTCAGAGGGGCTCTGGGAAATAAATCAACACCACACCTTCTGTTCCTTTGTCTCCATATACACGTAGCTGCTCAAATTAGCTTTAAGTTCCCTGAGGGTAGGGATAAGGTCTATTTTCAAACTGTGTGAAGAATCTAGCACCTTGCTTAATCAATGTTAAATAGTAACAGTGCATTTTAATTGGCCTACTTTCAGAGTATCAGATTAAATTATTCTGCTAATTAATTGGTTGATCTCATATTTCACTTATATTGTCAGGTTATTATTTTTCCCTTTAGGGCTCAAGACACGACTGACAGTTCAAATACTTCTTCATTAATTACCTGATCTTAGATTTTTGCATAATTTTATGATAATTATTTTGATACCTTATTTATCAAGCTCCAGCACATACTAGGAACAGTTAAGAGCACAGAAGCCCTTGCAAAATCTTCTCAGTTATATGTACATGGGTTCATTGCATACAATCCAGTGGAAGGTGTTCTTGGCTTGACTGAAAGAGCCTTTAATTAGGTTTAATTGGTCAGACATCAAACTAGTTTTGTGTAAGTGGTCAATGAACATTTTATAACATTGGATCAAATTTCCTTTTCACCAGCCAAACACTTTCTGTTAATTGATTCATCCTGTCTCCTCTATCTGGTTGGGATATATAACTAAACCAATCACTAAGTTTTAAAAGGAAATTAAGTAAACAGGAAAATTTTTTAAGAGGAAAGAAAGCAAAGGAGAAAAGTGTTTGAAAACCAGCATAGGTCAGATGATTAAATGAATGGCGTTTGTTTTGTTTTGTTTGCCTGAAAACAGAAGTGGTGAGATTTAAGAGTTTGAAGTAACATTGAAGACCTTACACAAGTAGAAGAAGGGTCAATGTCATTAAACAGAACCAAATCCAAGGAATGGGTATGAAGAGAAAGAAAAACTTGCACAATATCGAAAGACTCTAAACAAACTCTTAAAATACTATGAACAACACCTTAAGGTTGGAGACCTTTAGGGTACAGATAACTTGTTCATTGAGGAGATATTGGATAGTAATTACTTTTTGTCTGCTCTGTGAATTGAACCCAGGGCTTTGCACAACATGCTATGCAAGTATTTTTAAACTGTGCCCCCAATCCCTGTTTCTTTTAAAAAAAATTCAAGTGATGTTTACAAATGCTTCTGCTACAAGATATTTTGATAAGGAAGAGTGAGCAAACTGGGACAAAGGATGGTGGTCAAGGAGCTTAGTTCTTAGTGTGTTTGTGGTAGTTGGAGCAGTAACGGGAATAAGGAAATGGTGTGTCCCTGTGGTGTCAAGGAGGTGAGGCCAGGGAGATGGGGGTGGCTACATCCTGCCAGGGATTTATGGGAGAGGTCGGAGAGCTATGATTTTAATCCAACTCTAGAGTAGCCTTTGGAGGGTGGTAAGTGGGAAGATGTCATCCAATTTGCATTTTTAAAAGATCACTCTGTCAGCTGTGTGGAGAATGGCTTTGGGGGGGGGAGAATGGATGTGGGAATAACAGCTAAGAGACCATTATGGAGTGAGATTGGGGAGAAATATGAAAGGGTAGATTTGAAGAATGTTGTCAAAGTAAAGCTACACCACCAGGAAAGGCTGCAGAATCAATGGTAGGTGGTGACTAGCTCAAGGAATACTTAAAAGAGAAACTGGCATTTTAAGTGAATGGTTGAATACAATGGGTTCTAAAGGCCCTCTCTACCCATAGTGTAATTTATAGTAAATATTAGAAGTGGCCACTCGGTAGCCTCCATCTAGTTTCTGCTAATAGAAGATCCAAGAGACTAAGGTAAGCCAGCATCTATGAAGGCAGTGATAGTCTATTGCTTTCTTTACCAGTGAACCCTGGTGTCTATCAGAACACTCAGAAAAAAGTCAAGTCCAATAAAGACTTGATTAATGAAATGGCCAAAATGAACAAACAAAACATCCTCAATCAACCGACAGACAGAAAAGCATGACATAGAATAGAAAAAAAAAAGTGTAGGTGCTATGCCAACGAAACTATCCTCACTGTACTTTCCTTCCTGTGATATGAGAAGTGAACACAATGAATAAACAGTAACACGTGTAGGAGTTATGACCTAAGACTTAAAACAGGTCAGAACACTCCATCTTCCAAACTCGAAGGGAAAAAAGAATCAAGACTAAAAGCACACTACGACTATACAAAGCCCCGTGAACCACTGTTTTCACATTACCGATACATGTGACACACACAACACCATTCTGGATAGTTTGTTCCAGAATGTGAATCCTCAGAAGATGTCAGCAAATACATAACACCGCTGCTCACTGAGGACAAGGGAAAGAGGTTGGTAGAAGCTGCTTGGCCTACCTTAAGGAGATACCCACAGCCTGTGACATCCATGGGTCCTGTGTTGCTCATGGGGAGTGGTCTGTCCGGCCAACATCTCTACTTATTTGTGTGAAAATAAAAATAAATAAATAAATAAAATCCATGGTTAGCTTTTAAGAGCTTTATTCACATAGATAATGTATGTAATTATGTATAATGTATATAATTGCTTTGTAGGCTCCGAAGAGCCAGGAGAGGTTTCCTACACTAGGTCTCCCTTCCCCTCCGTCCACTCTGGATCATTGCCTTTGTTTGGCCTCATCCTCAGAGTTTATTCACCACTCTTGTACTATGAGACAGAGGGGAAAACAATGACAACCAAACAGTAAACTTCACTCCCAGCAAAACAGAAACGGTTGCCAAGGCAACTGAGCCAGAGAGTCCCTGCATCCAGCTATCACAGTGTGAAGTGAGTTTCAGATGAGGAGATGGCTTAAGGGACAAGGAGCCCCTTCAGGAAAAGGCTGACCTAATAAAAGAACTCACGAATTGCCATTCCGAGTGATGTCTTTTTTTTTTTTTTTCAATAAAGAGAGGAGCTTGCAAAAGCCATGAAAGACAGGCAGGCTGGCAAAATAAGATGAGATTTCACAGGGGTCTGGGCAATTAATCCGACTACAGGTGGATCTGAACCATTGTGCTTCTGGGCACAAGTAGAGGGGAGACTTGGGGGTTAGGAACGACAAGAGAGGGGACAGGGCATGAAACAGGCTTCTGATACTGTGTACACTATAAATAGGAGGGACTACCTTTATTTGTGCAATGCTTTTGTCCAACCCAGTACTCACAGCACAGACATTATCAACCTATGCTTCCAAATACCCCAGTGAGTGGAGGATCAAGAGAGGATTATTTTACAGATGGGAAAGCTGGCACTCACAAGCAACATATGTGCCAAGACCCCTTCAGAAGGAAGCAGTACAGCCAGAAACAGGATGCAGGTAAAAATAACAACAATGAATGCTATCTTTTTGTTTAATTGCTTCTTAACATCTCCGCTGGATTTAGATATATTGCAGGCAGGCACGCGCACACACGTGCGCGCGCGCGCACACACACACACACACACACACACACACACACACACACACACACACACACCCTCTCCCCCTCCCCACAAAAAACATTAAAGAGTCAAATTATTCTGTTTGCCTAAGAACAGTGAGCTGGGTACACAGTTGCTAAAGCCCTTAGACCCTGTGACTGAGGGGATAAAGGGCAAGCCTGAAGACTTCCTACGTTTCTCAAATGGAAACACACTAAGAAAGTGCCAAGAGTGCTCTCGAATGCGAGCTTCTTTTTTAATGGAAGAACTTGTTGGAGATTCATTTTTGTACCTTCCAACCATGTGGATTCTCCATCTGGGAATCTTAATCAATCAAACAAATGTTTATTGACTGCCTACCATGTTCAGATCTAGTGCGGCAAATGGATAACAAATGTTGCCCGTGGTACTCGCTTGATAAGAATGTGTATCCATCAGAGTGCTTCTGCGAGATGTGAAGAATGCACACAGCAAAGATAAGCGAATGAGCAAAAAATGAATGCTAAGTCACCGTAGATGCTGGTGGGGACGGTGTGTTCTGATTCTGCGGGTACAATGGCATGAAGTTGGAGCCTTGGCCCAGGTTAGTCTATAGGCTGCTTGACAGAGATTAGGTGTGTGAGTATAGAATGAGATGGTACAAGCTGTGAACAAACCAGCCCCAGACACTTTGGGTTTCACACTATTCTAGCATTTGTGCTTCAGACATAGGACTTAGCATATGTTTGTTTGTTTGTTTGTTTGTTTGTTTTTCCTGATGCTATGATAAGAAATCCTGATAAAGGAAAGGGATTTACTTTGGTTCATAGATCACCCATGGTGGTGGGGAAGGCAAGGTAATGGGGTCTCTAAGCAGCTGGTTACATGACATCTACACTCAGGAATGCGGGAGTGATGATGCTTGTTTTCAGTTCACTTTCTCCTTTTTATCCCATCTGGGACCCACAGGTCAGAGGACGGCACCACATGATTCTAGATCTCATCAAGTTGACAACCGAGAAGAACCATCATTTGTTGTATATGGTCCCTGCTTCTTTACACTGCATTCTTCATAAAGACCTATGGTATTTATCACTATGCCTGTGTCTATGCTTTCACATGATGTGTGAGGGATCATTCATATAAGATGAAGGAGGAGACCACTCTTAATTAGGGTTTCATTGCTGTGAAGAGATACCATGACCAAGGCAACTCTTATAAAGGAAAACATTTCATTGGGACTGGCTTACAGTTTCAGAGGTTTCGTCCATTATTGTCATAACAGGAAGCATGGCAGCATCCAGCCAGATGTGGTACTGGAGGAGCCAAGAGTTCTACATCTTGATCTGAAGTCAGCCAGGAGGAGGCTTTCTTCCACACTGGATTGAACCTGAACACTAGGAGACCTCAAAGCCCACCAACACAGTGACACACTTCCTCCAATAAGGCCGTATTTCCTAAAAGTGCCACTTCCCAAGGAATGACCATATTCAAATTACAACTGTACAGTAAATAATGTCTTGAACAAAAATAACTAAATAATGGAAACTCTCCTCTTGCCTCAAATACAGAAAAAATTCACAGCTGATCATAAGTAAACCAGCCATTAAGTAAGTCCTCAAATAACAAGTGTAGGAGGCCTGAGTCTTTGCTGTACCACACACTCCCCGGCAGTCTGAGGACAAGGCCCTAACTCTCTGTTTCCTTGCTCATAAAATATGAATAAATTAATTATATTTATCTCAGTGGCTTGGTAAGGATCAAATTAAATAATGCATTACCAAGTATAAAGCAGTGTACAAATCTCAGCTATTATTGCCATCAATAGTATAATATAGCGTATCATTAATTTATGTCATCCATTACACATTTTCTTATCAGAGTACTATTGAAAAATCATAGACCAATTAAGGCAGAAATAGCCTCGTAAGATGAATAAGCAAAGGTAGGAGGAAAATAATTTCGCCTAAGGTCCAGCCACCAGAAGTGGAGCGACATGTCCTGTTTTCGGCCTGTACTCTTTCTACAGAATAGCCTCTACGAGGTCCCTAGGAGATGTGTCTATGATGGAAACCATATGATTGCTTTTCCCCCGTGCTTTTGTCCCTACTTCCACAGAACCACAAAGTCTGCCCTTCTTCAAAGCCCAGATCTTGGGCTGAGGGACAGTTTAGTGTCAGAGCAGCCTGACATGGAAGAGGTCTTGGTTTAAATCTTTTCACCACACATATAATAAAAATTCCTTCTACTGAGGACTGTGCCTGGGGTCTTCTTCAGCATGAGACCTACCAGATGCTCTTATTCTGCCTTTTCCATGTGGGATATTCACAAACGGATTCTTTTCAGAGGTAAGCATATTGTGTGCCTATGCTAGACAGATTTCTGTCATTATCATAAAATGCTTGAGGGAATTAATTTATCAAGAGAGAAGGTTCACGCTGGCCCCATGCTTTTTTGTTTCCTGTTCATGACAGGCTAATGATGAGGGTGGTGACAGTTAGCAGTGGCAGAGAGCAGACAGTGAAGCAAACTTCTAACCTCTTGGCTCAAAAGTAAGAGAGGAAGAGAATAGTCCTATGGTTGCAAATTGTCCTTCAAGGCCATGTCCTCCGTGGCAAAAGGACTAACCTCCCCCTAGTATGATTCTGGAGATGAAGCCATTTACATTGGCTTCTAGGGGACACCCAACACCCAAACTATAGAAGTCCCTGTTTAGATTTGATTCCAAGGGAACTATGTGGTAAGTGTTTCAAGCCCTGCCTTCTTAGACCTTATGATATAGTTGATGATAAAAAAAGGAATCTGCATAGAATAGTATTGTAGCTTATTGAGTCCTATTATCTCTAGAGAGTTCTCTCACTCCAGTCTGGTCTGTTTATTCAGTCTAGCTGTCCACTAGCTGGTTTTATTGTTTCTATTTTATATTATGCTTGCTCATAAAGGTTTCTCTATGTCACTTACACTCAATATTTCCACACATGTATCTGTATGAATGTCAAGGCTCCCTCACCAAAACATAAGCTGGGAGATTTTGATAATTAGCTCCTGTCTATTGCTCATAGGCGGCTGTCTGCAGTTGCTTTAGGGAAAAGGCAACAGATATTGGCAGAAAGCAGTAACTAGTCCAACTATTACTGTCACACTGACACACAGGCATGCAGAGGAAGGGGGGAGACAGAGAGAGACAGAGACAAACAGAAAGAGATACAGAGAGAAAGAGAAAACAGAGACAGAGAGAGAACCACAGCACTACCTCTTTCAGAATAACACTAGTGAGGCTACATCAACTTCACATGATCAAGGCACACCATACCTTCCATGACAACGTGACACTGAGGGAAACATGGAAGTGCGTAAAGCAGGTCCCCAGGGTTGCTAGGTCACTCCTATGTCAGCAGTTTCACAGTTCTGCTGCATGGCCATGAAGCATTCTCCTCATTTCTTCCTAAATCCTGCTTTTAGCATGTAGCATATGTTCTTTCTATTGTGCACTGAGTCATTAATTAAAGATCAGCTAAGCAGCTACGCATACTCTCTGGCAATAAAGCCGGAAACTCACCACCACCTCTCGTCCTCAATAGCTTGCCATCTAATGAAGGAAGTAGAATAAGAAGAAATTGTGAAAGACAAAAGTGATGCTCAAGGAAGACTAGAAGCCAGCAAGGGCAGGTTACCTTAAGATGAAGTCACTTGGAACATGGCCTGAGTGGTTCTTTGGAGAAATAAAAGTGTGAAGGTCTTGGGAGGCACAATCTTATGAATTATGTTGCTATTATACTCATAGTCCTTGTACTACTAGCTATATTATAGGGTTCCCAAAAGATAGACGTTAAACCTTATACACTGTGTGGCCTCTTTGTACCATCAAATAGCCAAAATCTGTGTATAATGGACACTCAAATCATACCGGCTTGCTGCGAGAGAGAACCCCACTTTGATGTGTTGCAGTTGTCAAACTAAAAGAAAAATAGTATCCCTCAAGCTGGATATGTCACTGGCCCACTGACTTAGGTGACAAGAAGGTGGTGCTAGTGTGCACTTCTTCGGGAATTCAATCATCCTGTTTGTCCTTGAATGCTCTAGTAGAGAATTAAACCTCTCTACCCCAAACACACTATTATTCACACTGTAGATTTCAGGAGATTGGGAGGCAGTGAAACTGAGAGGTCTGTCAACTCACAAAGTGAAGGTACCCACAGACAACAGTATCTGGCAGGCTCTGGGGAGAATGGAGACCTGGTGGCTTAAAAAAGAAAGACCTAAATGGGATCTTTGTCTCCATCTCTATTTCTCTATCTCTATCTCTATCATCTTTATCTTTTCTATTTCTATTTAATCTCTAATATATTATCTATATCTTGTCTCATTAAGAAACTACATCTATAATCATCTCTGCTATAGAAAGCATCTCCGGATTCTCACAACAGAGAAAGGTCAGGTTGTGATAAGCATATTCAGATAGGTTGTTACCACAAACTCCTCCAGGAAGGGGAAGAACAAACAGATGTAGCTAGTAGATCATCCCTGTCCTCTCCATTCAGCTTACCCAGGCTTCTTAAGAAGAAGGCCCAAGAACATCTTGGGACATACCTCTCTATTCCCTATTTAATCTGTCCAAGGAAGAACACTGGGTGAATGATTTGGTCACAGACCAACGATATGAACCTTGAGGAGTATATATTTCAAAACATGCAACGTTTCCAAACATGCATTTGTAGTCTGAGCTGTAAGTAACGCTCAGTAAAACAAAACAGGCTGTTTGAACAGCAGGACTTGGGTTCTAAGGAGAGTTTGCCCGTAAGTCATTTCCCAAGTCTTCTGGAGTAAGATTCTTTGCAACTCATCTTCTACCCAGTTTAAAAAAAATCCACTGAGAGAAACAGAAAACATATATAGGAGCTACTGTGTGAGAAGACCTCTATTTTCCTTCTCTAAGTGGGTTCCCCCTGTACTCTGTCTCCCTCAGGGGGCCACTTCTAGTCAGCCATTTTGAAAAGCTCCCTTTGACCTCCTGTGTTCTAGTTTTAGCTTTTAAAAAATGATAAATACAGGGTGGAGAATAAACACAAAGCCAGAAAGCTTTAAAATTACTCACAGATAACTAGGAGAGGGACAAGGAAAGGGTTAAAACTGGTGGTTAACACTTGAAGTACTTTTTTTATAAAAAAAAGATAGGAACTTTTAAAAAGGAGGTAGAGGAATGTAACTGACTAGGAAACAAAACAATCAGAGCTATCAAGGTAAGAGATCAAAACATGAGATGAAAGATGTAAGATGGTGATAAGGCTCAAACTGATATAAACATAGCATTTTGGGGAAACAGGGCCAAGAACCAACAGGAAGAGAAGGTTGTACAAAAGGGAGATAAGAGGAGATGGTCTGATACAAGGCCTCAACCCTCCAGCTTCTGAACCCTGGACTGTGAGAGCCTTTCCCTCTGTACAGTGTAGACAAAAGCTCCTAATGTTGCTGAGGTCTCTACCTTGGCCTTGAAGAATATACATGGATAATTCTGTCACAGTATCAGGCTCAATTCTCACTCTGCCTAGGATAGTAAGAGAAGCATAAAGCCTCTGGAGAAGGGCAAGTCATAACCAACTTCCTCACTCCCTGCAAATACAAAGAACATTGAAAATGGCTCCTCTTTTCAGTTTCCACTCTAGCATGTTCATCAGCTCTGAAAACAAACACTGGGGTCTGGGGTATCATGATGGATCACTGCCAACAGAGGCTGACATCTAGGTTCCCCTATTCTGACTTGCACTGCTGTCCATTTACTAGCTACCTTTCCCCGTGATAGCAATCATATCATCCCTGTTAAAAATAGTTCTGCACCAAAAAGACATAGCTGAGTAGAACTACTTGGATCTGTTCGGGTCCTGTTTGCCAGATTTCCAGTTGTTTTTCTTCCTTTACGTGCCCAAGTCTATCTCCTAATTTTTCATTTCTGAATTTTGCTTCTGATAATCTCTGGAAATTGCTTAGTTTAAACTCTCAGGGCACCCTGCCCCCTACCTATTTGCTCTAATTTTCTTTTTTATTTTCCTTTTCCTTTTTTCTCCTTTCCCCCTTCTCTCCTCTTCCCTTCCCTTCCCTTCTCTTTCTTTCTTTCTTTCTTTCTTTCTTTCTTTTCTTTCTTTCTTTCTCTCTTTCTCTTTTTTTCTTTCTTTTTCTGAGATGTAGCTTAGGAGCTCCTTGAACTTCAGAGCTTCCTCATATATTCTCCTCCTAGTGCTAGCATTTCAGGCATGTACCACAATGTTCTGTTTATTGACTCTCTTTTGTATCATTGACTGAAGTCTTTTGATTCTTTAGAATGCACCTTGCTGGCCCGATTCTAAATATATATGAGATTTTAGTTCTTCAAAATAATGAGGATGATGCTACTATGTCTTCCAATGATAGCATTCTAATTCCAACTGACCATCTAAGAACACTGTTCTTAGCTAAAGAAACAGTGTGTGTTTGGCTCTAACCTATACCCTTTCCAACTACCAAGAGCAAAACAGAATACATGCTGTGTAGAAGGTGGAGTAGAGTGTCATGTTCCTATGTGGGACGGCTCTGTGTTTGTCCTCCAATACCAACAGGCTTTGGAGCAGACAAATATCTCACATCTTTCCTATTATTTACTGTTAACTAATTTTTTGAAGTTTAAAGACAACACACAAGAGGAATATCCTGGCAGAAATAATGGGAAGTGAGGACTCCTGTTAACACGGTGGCAATGTCCACTCTGAGCTGTCATGCCTGACACAGAGTCCATTCTCTTCACCTGATAACGATGTTCCATATACCAATGAGGACCCCCTGAGTAGTGCAGCCAAAGCATCTGTGGTACCTCAAGTGACAACACAACCCAATATTTATGCTCCTTAAAGCTCTCAAAATGCAATTCTTACAGCTGCTTGCAAACCAGCACATGGAAATGATGCCGGACTAACATCAGCCAGACTACATTACATCTTCCTCTCGGTAAAGGAAACATGCCGATAGAACAACTAATTAGGTCCCATGTGTTGAATCCAGAGGGATTATTATTATTATTTTCTCTTTTGATGACTTAAGGCTGGACACAGAAAAGCACAATTTAATGTAGGCAACTGTAAGGTATTATTTTAGGGCAAAAATTCCATGGAGAGAATCAGGCATGTGAGTACTCACAGCTCTGGAGAGGGGCCAGGCGAACCATGCCAGAGCTCTCCCCAGCTGGCTAAGACATGCCCAGCCGCATCCCAGCACATGCTGACCTCTTCTGGACATCTAGGTCAAGGTGGAGGAGGGAGTATCTTTTGTTCTTTAATCCCAGGGCTGTTTATTTCCCCTGAGGCTGGATTAGTGTCCTTTCAAAGAAAGAGACAGAAAAACAGTAATCAGCGTGTCAGGTTATCAATTGAGGGCTCAGGGCTTTACAATTCAGCACAAAGCTTTCACCCAAGGGAGGACTTAGGGATGCAGTCTTTTCTAAAATCCCAGACATGCTTTTAACCCAGAAGCACTGGTTCCCAGCTTTAGAAAATACACATACTCAGACAATCACAGGGCACACGCTATACTTCTGTGTGGAACTCATTTGTGGTAGACCTAAATCCAGGTCAATAACTGTAGCTTTATTTGTTTGAGTTTGGTACCTACGAATCTGCCACCTAAGTCAGGCTTTTGATAATGTCTCCATTTCTTGTTCCAGGTTTTTCTTTAGGAAGATATAACATCTTCAGCCTTCTTAGTGATAAAGGGAACCAGCTCCTGCCTTATCTTTATAAAACCTGTGCTTATTTCAGATTAAGACAGCTCACCTCTCATCCTCTGAAAATTCAGCTTGCACATGTCCCTGAATTCTGTCCCCCCCGAACTTCTCAGAACCTCCTCCTTCGTGGGTATGTGAACAGTCAATACCCCCCCACACACACACATCTATGTGTTCTGTCTTTTGACCTCCTGCATCATCTATGAATGACTTTGTCCACTTGACTCGCAGTTTTTCTGAAACAGCACTTAAGCTGACTTTCTTTATGAATCTTCTCTTTGTTGGAGACCTTGAATGAGGTTTAGTACTGCTCACGGGTCCAGAGGCATATTCCCTCCACTTCCCAGGGACTTTCCATCTTCCCATGTTCTTCTCAGCACACGTTTTAATAATCTGCTTCATCCCGATATCTGCTCATTGAAACAGTGAGGGGAAGCATGGGAATTCTTGCTCCACGAAGGTCATTAGAGGTGGCAAACCAATCCCTGAAGATGATAAAGTGGTTAAAACACATTAAAAAAAACCCACAAAAAGACAAATAAAAGATATCTTTGACTATAGTTTAAAGTGATCAGACTGGGGGATATTAAACCAAACTCCTTTTAAACTCCCAGTTTCTTAGTCAGTCATATTGATTCATAAAGCAAAGGAAAGAGGTAGAGTCAAGGCCAGTCAAGCCTTCAGCCTCTACAAGCCCAACAAGAGTTTTCCGGAAGCCACACCCCAGCATACATGAAAGGAAGAATGTTATTACCTACAAACAGAGAAAGGTAGAGCTGGATAGTTCAGTGGGTAGGAAGTCAGCTAGGATAGCTAAGCAGAATGGAGGCATTTATTAGATTGTGGGGATTCGGGTCATATGGAAAGAGTCTTCAGAAGAGCCAGGAATGGTATGCTAGCATCATTCTTCAGGGAGCTGTCAGAGAGAATTGACTGTGGAGTTTGCTGATGACTAAGTGCTTGTTGTGGTCTCACTTACGAACCCTGTGATGAGGACTGTGCAGCTGCCATGATTGTAGATGTCTCTGTGCTCTGGTATTGCCTGGCTGATACAAGCGATAGTTTCTACTATACTATTATGTCCTATAGACGTAATCTCCATCTTGTGGAGCCTTTATAGTCTGTTCTTACCCAATAACACTGTCTTCCTCCTGCCCCATATTATAAAATTAACATATGTTTCTTTAAGGAACATGGAATTAAGCAATCTGTAACATTATTGTAAAAGTTCTGAATTTCTGTCCAGTGTTTCTGCAGAAGGATGATGAATGTGCATATAAATAATTCATACATGTGTGCATATGGATGCATAAAATTCATATTATATGGTGAGCTCAGTTTGTAACAATAGGTACAGGGTGTGAAATTTCTTATTTAGATAAATAGCCTTGAAAAACCACGCCGAAGAAAAGACTGCAAATTGAAATTCACATAGCATCAGATTAATCATTTTCAAGTGACCAATTCAGTCGCAATTAGTATATTCATAATGTCAACCTCTATCTTTATCTAGTTTCAAAGAACCTTGTAATTTTCAGAGAAAACCCCAAATCCACTAGGCAGCCTTTCCTTATTCTCTCTCCTACTGAGCAGCTGTAAACAACCAATTTGTATCCTGTCTCTGCATTTACCTATTCTGGATATTTCATATAATGGAATCACAGGACATATGGTTTCTTGTGCCTGATAATGTTCTTTTAGTATGCTTTTCGAGATTCCTCTTCATTGTGGCAATTGCAATAACTTTATTCTTTATGGCTGAAGAGCATTCTGTCATTCGTGTGCACCACTGCTTGTCTCTAGTTATCCATCAGTGTGCTTTAGGCTATTTCTTCCTATGAACATGTTTGGGTGCCTGCTTTCAGTCTGTTTGAGTGTAGAACCAGAGTGGGATTGGTGGATCCTTCAGTGACTCTCTGTTTAACATCTAGAGGAATTACCAAGCTGTTTCATTGGCTTCTGGACCATTTCCATCTCTACAGTGTCTAAAGGCTCTGATTTCTCCACATCCTCACCAGCACTCGTCAACTTTGCCTTGTTTTCTCCCATTCCAAATGTCCATGGCATCTACTCTAGTGAGTGAGAAATGGGACTGCATTGTGAGAATAGCATTTTTTATTTAGATTTTTAGATTTTTAAAAGATGTTTATGAGTATTTTTCCTCCGTGTAAGTGCTTGGTGTAGAAGGGGGCATAAAGTCCTCTGGACCTGATATTACAGATGGCTATGAACTATGTGAGTGTTAGGGACCAAATTCGAGTCCTCTGCAAGAGCAACAGTGCTCTTAACCATTGAGGAATCTCTATAGCTCCCAAACCATGAGTTTTCCTACAATGTGTTAATCGGTCTGTACCCTATTGTCAGCATGAAAATAGTTTTGACTATAAATAACTACGTGATGAAATCCTTACACAATATATAAATCATTAATTAAATCTCATTGTTCTTTAGCAAGAGGTCCTGAAGCTATGGCCTGATTCTGCAGGCCTGGAGCCAGCACTCAGGTTGTCTAAACCTCAGCCGGTCATTTTGTTTCCTGTTTAGATAAGTTAGAGTCATGGTTTTATATGGCAGATATATAGAAGAGCAATTGAAATTCAGCAAAGGCAAAAGCATAGAGTCTTTTGCAGGGCAGGGCCAGTGATCTCAAGGTCATTTCTAAACTTACTTTATTCATTCTTCCTAACTTTGAATGGAAAAGGAGGCTTGATGCACAATAAAGCCTGTGTTCATATGCGCCATTGTACATCTAGTTCCATCAACGACTTCACACCTTTTGTGTACAGCCTTCAGCAAAGCCCTCCACGGTCCCATCAATCCTTCATGTGCTAAAAGTCTGAGAGAAGTGGGTTCAAATCAATTGCACTTGGTCCATTGCCCTTCTGTGACATTTTCCTCCATTTCCATGGTACTTCTCCACTATGCTTAGGGAGCAGAATGACAAGCAAATCCAGCCTGTCACTGGTAGCCCTCTATTTAAGTGACATTTTCAATGAGATTCGAGCTGCTGAGAGAGTGAGATCCACTGATACATTTTGAAAATTTTAGTGAGATCTCAAAAAGAAATATATCCAACCACATACACTGCATAAAACTACAGTCTGTTTCCCCTCTAATTGGTAATAAATGTAAATGTTTAGTTATGCCTGGCTAGGGAGCTATGAACAACACATCTGTCTGACTGCTTTTTCAGTCTTCACGAGGACTGCAACACTTCAACCATCTGCAGCCTATGGAAGAAAGAGAGAGAGAGAGAGAGAGAGAGAGAGAGAGAGAGAGAGAGAGAGAGAGAGAGAGGAGAGGCTGCAGTAGAGGAAAGGTATTGTAAGAAGGGGATGGGGAATTCATTATTCAACAAATATTTACTGAGCACCTCTCATGGCCTGGGCATACAAAAAGGATGTTATTGAGTCTGAAGAAGATAATAAGTTTTCTTCTGTCCAAACTCTAAATCAACTGGAGGGATGCCAGGCCAATAGAGATAGAAATGTCAACTTGATTATTGAAAACAAGTACTAGAGAATGATGCCTGGTTCCAGGAAGATTTGTTTTAAGTGAAATCCAGCAATAAACACATCCCTTAACCCCAACAGAGAGCAGAGAGCATTTAAGGACTGTGGAGGACAGAGCTCAGCTACTGCTTGTAAGATCTATCTAGGACCAGAACAGTAGCCTTCCTGCAGGCCAGCTTGGCCAGGCAGTAGAAAGGGAAGAAGAATCAGCTACTGAGAACTCATAGGACTCTGAGTGTGATGAAGAGGAATGGGAATAAATACACAAACACTGTGGATCTACACGTTTGGGTTCCTTGAGTATCTTAGCAGACTCAGGCTCTGCCCCTGTTCTCACACATTCAGATTTCATTGATAGGGATTGAACGTAGGCATTGGGATTTCAAATGTGACCCCTATTGTGGGAATCACTATTCTAATAAAGTAGAGGGGAAAGGAGCTGCCTAACCCTTCTACAATGATAGAGTAGAGAAGGACTAATTCCTACCTTCTAAGCGTTCTTCTCCAGAAAGAAATGTATCAGAGTGGCTTAAGTGCACTGAGGATAGAGAGACCAACAGGACTGGGACCTCTATAGAACCATGAGCTTGGGGTAAAAAAATCGTCTTGGAAACTGTGAAGGAGCCATAAGAAAGACTGATGATAGAGGGGCTCCTTCTGGAGTTATAGTAGATCAAGAGAGAGTGAAAGGGAACCGGAGAGGGAATGAAAGAGGGAAGGGAAGAAGAGAGAGATGGAGAGGGAGGAAGAGAATAATGGTTATTCTTTTAAAGAGGCAGTGTACTCATATGAATAAAATAAATCTTCAAAAAAAAGAGGCAAACAAGTAGAAAAGAACCCAGATTGCTTGTTAATTAGCATTCTTCAGGGTTCAGACTTAGGGTAAGTAATAAGCCTTGCTTTTGAGAAGAAGGCTACTGTGGCCTGTCTTATCCATATGCGTAGCTTCTATTGGGGATGTGCTGCTGGGCAGGGTGGATTGGGGGTGGGGGCTAGAGACTGTGCTGGTGAGTAGGGAAGAGGATGAGGATAAAGGCATGACATCATGGCAGAGCCCAGAACTCCTGCTGTGGGTGTTAGTTGTTGATGCTATCTGCTGCGAGAAGACTCAGAAGTTTAAGCAACACAGATCTTTCCTTGCCTTGTGCTGAGGATCTATAGATGTTTTACTCCACTCTGCAATATAATCATTAGTAATTGGCAACAATAACAATGCTGGGGATATCTGAGCACTGCATCTTAATGAGTTTTATTGATAACCAGACCAAATGAGTTTTCTGGGACCAAGTGTCTTTGTCCATTTTACACAGCTACAACACAATATTTGATATTGGATCATGTCTTTTTTTTTAATTCAACTTTCAATTTTTCACGACTGTGGCAATCACCAAAGAAGAGAGGCTCATAGAACTGTTGTTCTGGAAGCTGGAAAGTTCAAGGAAAAGGCTGCATCAGGTGAGTACCTTGTGCTGTCATAACATTGAAGACAGGACTGTGGACAAGAGTGATGAACAGTCAAATGAGAAAGAAGGGGGATAAGAAAAGTCAGGGCTGGGGTTGGGGATTTAGCTCAGTGGTAGAGCGCTTGCCTAGGAAGTACAAGGCCCTGGGTTCGGTCCCCAGCTCCGAAAAAAAAAAAAGAAAAAAGAAAAAAGAAAAAAAAAGAAAAGTCAGGGCTGGGCTGTCTTATAATCTATCCTGGAAACCAACTCAATTCCAGTGAGATGAGATCTCCCCAAAGGTCACAGGCTAGGTTAGACCTACTATGATATGAAGATCTAATGGTTAGGCCTAAAGGCAATGACCTAAAGGTTAGACATGCAGTGACCTAATTGCCTCCTGAAGGTGTCAACACTTTTCAACACTGGTACAATGCGGACTAGGTCTCCAGCACTTGATTCTGGGGGAAACAAAACAAGTTCAAATCATAGCACCAAACAACAAAAAATGTTTTTTTTTAATTTTTTTTTGTTTGTATGTTTGTTTGTTTTTTAACCCTTTTCAATCCTCATAATTACTCCATGAGATTCATTTTAGATTCTCATTTTACAGATGAGAACCTGGGGTTTGGAGCAGTTAAGTAATTTTCTAATGTCAGCATATAGAAAACAGAAATCAATGAAATCAGTGTTCTGGCTCCATATAAGGCTCCTTTAAATTTTTTTTTTACTACAGCAAGAAGGAAAAAAACACTATCTTTTGCCTTTAGATGCAAGGCTTCATTGGCATGCATGGTTTACAAGTCCTTCAGAGGCATATGGCTTCAAGTTGCCTTTGCCATGTATAGAAATATGATTGTGGTTGTTTGAGAATTTTTCTATGCTGTATTCTCCACAATAATCTCTCCTAAAATATTGAGAAAATGCCTTAATGAAGGTGAAAATATTAACACATTCTCGGTACATTAATTTCCCAAAGATCTTTAAACCACTCATCAATTATGGAAAAATGAGGACTTTGGAAGTCAGAAACACTTTCTCCCCTACATAGTTGCTTGTCAAGTTTTCTAGATTAACATCCTTCCTGTACACTTTATGTGCCTGCCAACAACCCGTGGGAGATTCCACCAGGATTATTGGCTGTAAGTTCCTCGACTTTGCATGTACACCCTGCATTTGATGGCTATCTTCTAACCAAATGAATGAATGAGTTGGAAAAGATTAGTACCGTGGACCACAGGGAGTAGTGGAGAGGCTGGGCTTTGTCTAGGGATGTCTTGGAGAAAAGACTGAGCTTGAAAGCTGGAGAATAGCAGGCCAAGCAGGAGGCTGAGAAGGGAGGAGGTATCCTCATCTCTCCCAGGGCTTTGGTGACAATACTTTGTGTTATAACTATAGGTGCTTGATGGCTTTGCTCATCTTAATTTCAAATTGAATCCCTGAGACGTTGCATGGTAGCAGTCTGCATGTCATTTGTCTTCCCTCTCTTCTTAGAGGTCCTATCTTGGCAGCACTTGCAGCTGACTTGCAATTATCTTCACTTGCTTTTGAAAGAGGCATTTGACAAGAGTTCCATGGTAAAGAGGAAAAAAATGGTCATTACCCACTTTTCTATGCTTAGCACAAACAGAAGTGACATCTCAAAGTAGCTTCTCTCTATTTCTTAGCCTCAGTTATTCTCGGGGCACATCTATGGAGGGCACATGCTATGTGGGACACTGTTATAAAGACCCTGGCATTTCGATGGATAAATAAGACCTAACTCCTGCTTCCACGTGGATACCTTGTGTTAGTTATAGCACAATGGAGTCTCTTCTACTTAGTAACTATGGATGCAATGCTATGGAAAGTTTGATTACCTTGACCTTGGAGACCTGTATACCCAACCATCTTATTTCTTATCTGTTTAGTTACATATAAAAACTTGAGAGACAGCATAAAATTGTAGTTCCGTCCATACTAAGTCCTCTTCAGATTGCTGTGGGCACATGAGAAATTATGCTAGGGATATTTCCCAACCTATAGTTTAAAACCTTAGAAACTTAATGACCAGAAAGTGTGGGCACTTTCTTGTTGTCATGGAAGGATGTTATGATACTACTTTAGGCTTAGAAGCTCCATATCCAGATGGAATGTTCAGTGTCTCTAGTAGGTCTTGCAGATCAGTGAACATTCATGGAATAGCTAGAAAGTGCTACCCACTTGTTTAGGGGATAGGAGAAGGTGGGAAAATAAAGAAGAACTATCTTCTGTCTCTTCCGAGTTTGCACCCAAACAATTTTAATAAGTGGTACTTGGTGTTTACACAGCAAACCACACAGGGCAACTTCATTAAGAAACGAGACTTTGTTAGCCTAAACAGAGGGTGCAGAAAGCCTTCCAGAGAAAATACTGACCTTCTATACCTTGAGAGTGAGTTCTGGCCCAGTGAAGAACAGTGTGAAGGGAAGGCCAGATAGAGCAAAAGGAAAAGACAAAGAAGACAAAGTGTGTGCTTTGTTAGAGGGTGGTTCTTGGTTCATGGTTTTGAGCTAAGTGAAGGTCATGAAAGTTTGGGCATCAGTTAATGCAGCTGTGTGGTCATCATGACTACATCCTAGACTGGACTAGAGAGGCATAAGGCATTGAGTGAGAATCCCAGTTTAATATTCCAGTCAAGAGGTTCTTGAGGCCTGTGCTAGCACTGTTAAGATCCTAGTTCCAAGAGGACAAGAAAGAGATCACAAGAGAAAGCATCCATCCAACCATTAGGTTGGAACCCCAGGACTTGTCCAGGAAGCATGAGAGAAGGTTGAGACAGACCTGCTATGACTATTGTGAAAGGAGGAAAATACAATGACTCTGAGCTTTGGGGATTAGATAGACAGGTAGATTGTGCATTATTTATAGTTACTGGAAAGAGATGGGAATCTTGAGGATGAAAGGAAGAAATGACAATTTGGGACATGTGCTGAGTTCGAGAAAAAAGCCGTGAGTAAGAAACTAGATACATACATCTGCAATTCAGAGAAGAGGCAAGAGCTGGAAACACAAGCAGAAGCCTTGCTTCCAAGCTCACATCTTTTAGATCAGAGCCAGGAGGCAGTAAGCAAGAAGTAAATAATGCATGTTTAAGGTTGGTTGCTTACAGGACATGGGAGAACTATTGGCTCTAGAAGGGAAAAGAAAATCTTTTAAGATTCCTGAAAGTCTGCATTACAGTAAAACACTTAAGACAGGAATTGACTGTTAATCTCAGCTTGAAAGTATTTTCTCACTACCTATTTTTGGTGGTATTCCATTTCTTTTTAGGCACCATTGGAATTAGCTCTGTAGAATCTTCTTTTGGAGTTTATTCAGGGGCAGGTGACCTGGATAGTGTAATAGGGGGATTAATTTAAATACTTGTAAATAGTCAGGGCGCGCACGCGCACACACGTGTGTGCACACACACACACACACCACTGGCATGGGTAATAAGACACTTTATATATTTTAGGTACCAACAAAATAATAGACTTATTGAATATGAGCATAGTAAATCAATAGATAGAAATTATATGCAAATGGAGTTCACCTTTACTCAATAAATAATGATTAAATGCCTATGTTTAGCAGCTTTTGTTCTAGATACAGAGGTCTAATGAAGCACACGATAGAAAAGGTCCGTCTTCTCTCCAAGTTCATGTATTAGTGATAGGAGACAGATAATCAACAAGATAAATGACTGGGTACTGATGAGTAATGTGAGGAGATGGAATGAGAGTGCTGTAGAGAGACAGGGTAAGTCCCAGAGACCAAGTAGGTGTACTTAAAGGCAGAGAAGCTCTTCAGAATGGGGATCTGGAGGATTCTCTAAAGATGAGACGAAGAAAATCTCAGCAAAAGATTTCTGTGCAGAATAAAAGTGAAGCAAAAATTCCAAATATCAGGATTGAGCCTGAGGTGTTAGGTCAAGAAACCTGGCTAGTGTGGCTGAAAGAAATTGAATGGGGAAGGCAATGCCAGAGAAAGTTGGTTAGGTGGACAGAGCAAGTTTTCACAAGGCCTCCAGGGGCCTATTTGAAGTGTGATAGGCAATGACTATGTAATTTCTGAACAAGCAGGATTTGTCCTGGTAGTGAATTCTCTAAATTATACTGTGTATTTCTGTGTATGTCTGTGTGTGCCTGTTGTGTACGTGTATGCTTGTGTGTACATATGATACTTGTATATACATGTTTGTCTATATGGTTTATATGTGTTTATTTGTATACATAGGTATGCTTGTGTGTATATGTATGTGCTTATGTGTACATGTTTATATACATTGTGTATATATGCTTATGTCTGTACATATGTGCGCAAGGGTGTAGATGTGTCCATGTATGTGTGCATAGTGTTTGTGTGTATGTATATATGCATGTTTACATGTGTTGTCTGTATGTGTTTGCATGTGGATGTATGTGTGAACATGGAAGCCAAAGGTGGTTGTCAGGAGTCTTTCTCTAAGGCTTTCCATCTTAGTTTTTTTGAGACTGGGTCTGTCACTGAGCCTGTGCCTCACAGACTGGCTAAAGTGGCTAGCAGAGAAATTTTGTCTCTTCCTCCCTAGGTCTGGGTCAAGCATTTTCTAGGAGTCTTCTCCTAGATGCTAAATGAAACATGACTGTGGAATGAGAGGAGTGTGGAATGAATCCCACGGGGGAACCTCAAGGGGAAAAGGACTACATCGTGGACCAAAGTGATGACAATGTAGATGAATAAAAGCATGATCAAAGTTTGGAAACAGAAATGGCAACACTTCATGAAGTGGATGTCGAGAACAGGGAAGTGGGGATGTGAGTGTGGCTTGGCTTTGGGCGTGAGTGTTCAATGGCTGGTGCTGCCCTTGAGTAAGAGGGGAGGAGCTAGGGAGGTACAGATAGCGGGTGATAGACAGGTTAAGGATAATGGCTCAGATTTAATATAGACTCGCAAGTTGTCATATGGTGCAGGAATTAGACACAGGAAGTCAGGTCTCAGGGAAGAGGCCACGGCTAGAGAAACAAGAGTGTAGAAATGAAGACTGGAAGGAAATCAAAGAGACCTCCAAACTGAGTCTTGGGAGTTTTCAGCATTTGAGCAGAAGCAGGGAGGGAAGTTGAGCTCTCTTCATCTCTTGCCATCACAGTATGAGTGATGGAATTATACACGCAAGAAGATGACATAATTAATACCAGAGGAGAACCTACTTAAAGAAGAGGAACTATTTCATTTAAGATACATTATCTGAAAATAGATTTTTTTCTGTTGTAGATGGGCTGTTCTATTCTTTTGTCAATGGGACAGGATAAAACTGTCTGTATATCTCTTCTGAGTGCTCGAAACTAATCCTATAACCATAAGGCAAATATTCCAGATCAGGCTGGACCCAGGAAAGGAGAGAGAGACAGTAATTAGCTGACCCCAGACTCCATCCTCCTGTCTTAGACACCCCTGTAGACTCCTTTCCTTAGTGTGAGGGCTTTGCTTTATTCTTAAGTCTTCATGAATTTTTTTCTTGTATCTCTAATGCTCCTCTCTTCTTTGACTTTATTCAAATTCTCTGTGTCATATACTATCCTCCATTACCATGCCAGACCATTAGTGGTGTCTTTTGTCTTGTTAGGATAACAAGACAAAAGTGATAAACTGTCACTTTCAAGTTTTGGTTGAGTCCTTGTTCCAGTATACTCCAGTTTCTCACACATTTTCCCCATCATTATAGCCATTCTTTCTTCCCAGTTATGAACCCAAACCTGTTTCTCCTCTAACTACAGCATTAAACCTTGCCTACTCGTAGCACCATAACTTGATAAGAGAGAGCCATGAATGGCCAGGCTTCAGTAGGATGAATCACATAAACAGGGCCTTACAATAAAGAAGGCACCTGCTTCCTATATGAGGTGTGGAATGAATGGCCTTTCAGGACACTTTCAGCAACTAAGGTATTGGGATGCCTTTGAACGTGCCATAAAGAAATGAATCTCACCCTCTCCTTTATGGAATAATTTGGAGAGCAAGTATTTCATGAATGCAAGTACATTTCTTTTTCTCCAGCATCTGACTCTTCTAGTTCTGAAATTCTGCTTTTACATTCCTCTCATATGTTTTGTTTTAGGTTGATGGAACTCTTGTTTTGCTGACAAGATATTTTGCTCGAGGCTCGCATATTGCTACTCAGGCATAATTCCAAGTGACAAGATTATACACTGGAGTGTACAGTCTCTTCTGGTCAAAGCTGACCTTCTCAATTTCTTTGGCATGTAGCAAGCACTCAGAAAACATTTAAGGAGCTGAACTGAGGCCTTTAAAGATGTGTTTTCCTTGATGAAGCTATGGTTTATGCTGTTGCTTGTTATCCAGATCTAGTAAAGAGAGAAAAAAGGGCGTTCTTGATCCAGACTGTTTGTGTCCTCAGCTACTCACCTGCTAATAAGAGGATAGGTTACTGCTTTTCTATTTGTAACGAGTGTGCTGATGAAAATTACAACTAATGTGGAGACAGGGAGTGTTTCTAACTGGGTACATCATTTGCTATAATGGCATGAGGACCTGAGTTCAGATCCCAAAAACCCATGTGAAACAGGACATAGTAGCTTACATCTATAATCTTAGAGCATCTATGTGAGGTCAGAGGTATATATCTCTTGCATATGCAGCAGTATACAAGAGTCCTGTCTCAAAGTGAAGGGCAAAGATCAGCAGCTGTTATTGTCCTTTAACACTTAAATACATGCAGTCAAACATACACACATACACACACACACACACACACACACACACACACACACACACACACACACCACTATAAAAACTAGAAGTAGATTTGTGACATCCTAGAAAACAGCATTAACTAAGCATAAGCTGGGGACATGCTACACCGCTTATCCTCTGTCTCTGTCCCAAGGTCACTCTTACAGTGGGTGATGTATTCTTTCAGTGGCCCAGGGTGGGGGAAAATGGAATCTAAACACAAAAACCCAAGCTCAGTAGTCTGCATGTTTGTCTTGTTAGACCCACGTGGGATCTCTAAAATGCTTCAGAGGCATCTATTCTTCTATCTTTACTCTTCGTGTTCTATTTTGTCTGACCTGTTTCATTCATTTTTGCTACCTGCTAAGGGTTTTGGATGCTTTTAAATGTGTAAAGCTGGTCTAAAATGTGGTCGAAGGGAAAATACAGCAGCGCTTAGAAATTGTCATACACGTGGTTTATTTGACCTACAACAGTGCAAACATCACAAACTTTTAAGGCAGAAACAAATGTAACTATAACCAGTTTATTGAAGAAGCCGGGATGAGAAAAGAAGCAGGCAGAAAGCAACTTTATCCATCATCACCAAGGCCTCCTTTCACACCTTCCCCATGGTGTTGCTTTTCCCTACCAAGGGATAATTCCTGGTGTTAAGATTATTTTTCCTGTAACTTTTACGTGTTTCTGAAAAAAAATCTGACTTTTCAAATATTGGAGTCAAATATACCTTGATATTAAAGTGTTCATCTCTTATGTATTGGTGTAAATAAATACTCCTCTGTTCTACCCACTCTCCAGATGGATACTCACTAAGGTTCAGATCTAGAAATGAGGGATGCATGACGGGCAGCCTGCCCACTTTTGATCGCTTTCTGAATGCTGCTCATGGCCACCTTGAGGACTGAGCTTAGAGGTCTGATGAGGAAAGCGCTGTGGTGTTCTTTGGCTGGTGAGTGTTGACCATGCCCTTGGGTCACCTGTATGTCAGAAAGACAAACAGGTCTTTCTCTAGCACATTGCTTGCATCTCACCCGGAGGCTTCCCCCTAGTGTTCCTACAAACAAGAAGCATCTTCTCCCCCAGGACATTTCTGATTCCCCGACCCATTAACTTTGGAGTATTTCATCCCTTCCAAGTGTCCTACTGAAAAGATCCCTTCTAAGATTCCCGTAGTTCTTTGCCTTTAGTGAGGTTGCTATACAGCAGCAAGGAAAGGGATATTTCCATAGCGTAGATGTGGGCATCATGGGTGATTTTCAATGAAGCTGTCTAGCCCTTTGTCCTTGCTCTGCAGACGTCTTTAGCCACTGCAGGTAGCACTGGCTCAGTCTACCCAGTGTCTAGAGAAGACACATCGGGATAGCCCTTCCTCATAGGCTTGAGGTAGGGAGAAGCACCCATACTCACAGAGACCAGATGGAAGTTCCTAAGGTGTTCAGTCTTCACCAACTTCTTCCCATGCCCTCAGCCTTCCCTCACCTTCCTAGAATCAGGTGAGGAGGCATGAGGGCAAAACATGTTTTGGTCTATCCCCTTTCCAATTCTACATGGATGATGTAGTACCTCATGTCAGAACATGAGGATCAACTTCAGGGTCTTTTGATACAAAATACAAGCTCTTTCTATTTTTTTTTTTTTTCAGAGAAAAAGAAAAACCCAAAACTTCCTCTATCACCTGTCAATCAATCTTCACTTCTTCTTTGTTGCCTCCTTTTCTGTGGAATTTTAAAGTCAACCTTTCCTGTCTCTCCCATTCAGGTGAAATAGTCCCATTAGAATCAAATAAATTCTATAATTCACCAACCAGAAGAAAAAAAAAATCAAAAACAAAACACAACCTAAACTGATAAGTTGTCCCTTAACCTCATACACTTCCCCAGTTTTTTGCAACAAATTTTCTGCTTTTCTTCACAGTCAGATTTCCTGAAAGGTTTTTCTACACAAACTGTCTCCACTTTCCACATTTCCAATTTACTCTTCAGCCAGAGCTGCCTGACGTCCGCCTCCATCACTCATCAGAAACGGCTGTTGTCAAAGTTAACAACCTCGCCGTGCCAGATGCAATTGACGCCATTCCTTCCTCACCTTTCTGGGTGCTTTGTCAGCAGTGGACTGACAACTTCCTACTACAATCGCTTTCTTCAATGGTCCCCAGGACATCACAGTGTCCTAATTTCCTCTTGTCTCACCGTTTCTTATTGCCCGTCTCCTTTCTGTTTCTAATGGAGCCAAACTTCCGGCCTTCCCTGGATGGCCTCGTCCAGTTTTGCGTGACTCCCACTCCGGTTTGCCAAGCTGTACCTTCCGTCTAGTCTAATGGATCACAACCTGGTGATATAACCCAGACTGATCTTGTACCCCATTGTCTAGTTAGCCACTGAACTTCAAACCAGACGTGTTTCTCATGACATGGTGATGCTACCAACTTGTGTGTGTCTAGCTCTGGCTGGACCCATCTTGTCCCACTCATTTTCACCTCACTTTCATAGTTTGACACTAATGTGGCTCAATCTTTCCTCTCACAGGCTAGAAATTAGTCCAAGGACTCACCATTTCTACCTCAGACAACTTGGTTATCTCTCACACTCTCACTCTGACCCTCATACCTTCGCCACTTCCTTCCCAGTTTCCAAAACAAGTTTTAAAATATGACAGTTTTAGTATTTTTGCTTTGTTCCATTTAATTTTTTGAAAAAGTCCCAGTCTGTAGCCTAAACTAACCTGGATTTTATGTAACCCAGTTTGGCCTCAAACTCATGGCCATCTTCCTGTGTCAGTCTCCTATAATAAGCACAAGGCTATACTTGGTTTTATCTTGCCGTTCTCTGCCTCTATGTATGGTTTCCTCTAATTTGCAATTGATGATGACTTGTTTGCTATTTAATCCCTGTCATCCTGCTGTCCTATAAATAAGGCCTCTGGGGACAGGTAACATGCCTCCCTTGCACACAGCAGCGTTCTTAGCGCCCACTTTAGGATCTGGTTGAGAGAAGCATACAAGAAGTAGATACAGGGGTAGCCTATCCACCTGTGGCCTTTCTAACTGCAGTGCATTTGAACAGCATCTCCAGGAAAAAGAAAACAAGAAAGAAAGAAATGCAATGGAACATCAGACCTGTTGTTCCCATAAGATCAAAGGGATGTTTATTTACTATATACCGAACACCATTGTCCTCTTCAGAGATACACAATCCACAAAATATAGTGTTTCTCCATTCAGAGAGCTCATATTCTCACATGCAAATAGATCACAATATGATCGACAAATAAAAAGATAGTCTGGTGTGATTCCACAAGACGTCCGCTATGGAGAAAGATGAAGCAGACCAGCAGACGAAATACGGCAGCGACGAGAGCCCTTTAGACTCAGTGGCTAGAAGGAATGTCCTCTCTAGAAGACACGTGCATACAAGGGTATGTGCAAAGAACGGTTCCCACAAGTGATCATAAGGCAGGAAGGTCGGGTGAGGCAGAAAAGGGGTTGAGAAGTGGAGCTAACAGAAGGCCAAGCCCACAAGACTGATTAGAGGGAGGAGCGTCTGGAGGCAGTAAGGGTGGAGGGTAGGCAGGGCTAGAGCATGGAAGGCTCTGCAGAGGACATGACACACTGTTGCAATTTTATTCTGAGTGAGATAGTAAATGTTGTAGGGATCAAAGCGGGAGGATAGCATGGTTTCATTGGTACTACAGACAGATGGTCTCTGGTAGCTTTGTAGGAACTGGCCAGGGGCACCTGAAGATAGGAAGGCCAGCCAGGAAGCTATTGTAGTAGTGCGGATAAAAGATAGGCTGTGGGCATGGGGGAATGTGCATCAGTGGAGGGCATTCTTTGAAGGTAGGATCAAGACAGCCTCTTGGTATGTCTGGTGTACAGAGGGACACATTTCAAGCAAGGTTCCACATTGAGGCCTGAGTAAGTGGTTTCCAACAAGTGGGGGATGGGAGAGGGATGAGGAGTCCTGTTGTGGCTAGGTTCCAACTGTTCTGAAAGCCGGGGTAGCTAGTTTGACAGTGCCCCCACTCTTAGGTTCGTTGCTGTACACGATAGCTCTAGAGGGAGTTAAGTATGTGGGTCAGTTATTGTCCACGCAAACTCATTACCAAGTTTTAATGACGGCGAGTCTCAGACTGGATTTTACAAAACAAGCAAAGATAATGCCCTTAACATATAGGGACAGGGCCATTTGTACACCTGCTCTGGAAGCTTGTTGTCCTCCCAAATCACTGTCCTGCCAGGTGTGCCAACGGCTGCACTGAATGAATCCACTCAGCAGAAGGTAATGTCCCAAAGCAGAGTCAGCTAGCCAGACATGCTTTGCGTGGCTGGCTGGAAAGGGGGATGCCTAAGGAGTGAGCTGTATGTAGTCCCTAAAGCAAATCCCACAGGCCTTGAGAGATTCAAAATAAATGATTTTCTATATAAATATAAAAATAAATTTTATATGGGCAGGTAACGTTCCTAAAAACCACCTCCCTATCTTGGTTATCTCTAATCTACAAAAGCCCCTTTCTAACATCCATTATGCTGATTAACAAGCCACTAATTTCACAAATGGAAACCCAGTTTTGATTCAGCACGCTAATTAGCAAAATGTCTGGTGCTGATCAGAGTTAAAGATAGCTGAAATGCTTGTAGTAGCTGCCTCTGGAGGAAGGCCTTCCTGTAAGGAAGCCAGCTGTAATGCCAATTCCTGATTAGAGCGACTGTCTTGAGCTAAAAGTAACAAATACACACCTTGGAGCATGCTCTGCTATACTTTGTAAAGCCATGGTAGACAGGCTTATTGCCTTGAATGCAAGCACACAGAGGTATCCTGTTGGTCCCTTGATACACTGGGATGCTAATCAGGACAACAAGGGGACTGGCTTGAGTCAACAGGATTTGAATGATATTTAAAAGCTATGAGACTAGATGAGAAGGAAAGAGGTTTAAGGACTGTAACCTGGCATACTTCAACCTTAGGAGGTAGTTAAAGGAGGTGGAGATTGCCTGGGAAATCAACGAGTATCTATTACAGAGGAAAATACCACTGGAAATGAGAATTTCAAAGGGGAAGACTGACCAAATGTGTCAAATGTTCTGAGAAACTAAGAAATGAAGGTTGAGGAACAAACACTGGATTTACAGGTTGAAGTTGCTGATGCCTTTGTCTTGGTGGTTCCCAAACGACAGTGTGAGAAGAAAGAATTGAGGAGAGAATTAGGGACAGTTCGAGCCACTAATAGAGAAAGCAAGGAAAGTAATAGTACCTGAAAAAGAAAAGATAACAAAGAGGTCTTTACTTATATTGTTTTTATTATTGATGCAGTGTGTGTGTGTGTGTGTGTGTGTGTCTGTCTGACTGTCTGTCTGTCTGACTGTCTGTCTGTCTGACTGACTGTCTGTCTGTCTGTCTGTCTGTCTGGGTATGTGCACATGACTACAGTGGGCCAGAGAGACCAGGGGTGTCACATTCTTTGAAGTTGGTGGTTGTGAGCTGTCAGAGATGAATGCTAGGAACTGAACTCGGGTCCTTTGAGAGAGCAGCAAGTTCTCCCAACCGCTGAGGCACCTCTCCAGCCTCACAAAGCATGCTGGGATACTGTCAGGAATGACCTACTAGACCAGATGGATTATACAGGAAAAGAGAGCATTCATGATGCTATGTCATGGGAGGGCATCAATGCCACCCTAAAGAGCAGATTCCCACCCTAGAGTCCACAGTGATCTACATGTCTATGAGGAATAAGATCCAGAAGAATTTAAATTCTTAAATTAAAAGACCACTTAGGAAGGCATACCCTGTATCTACACGCCATGAGCCACGATGAGAGGCTTTTCACCCTGTCTCAGGTGAAACCTGAGAAATGTTCTAATTGTATAACTCATATCTCAGACCAGTCCTGGGTGTCAGCAAGTAGAGAAACTGCCTCCAGGAAGATCAGGAGCCTGCCAGTGTCCTCATGGGAAAAGGAGGAGCATGCTATTAGCTATTATCTTGCATTCACTAGTGAAGATAAGGCTACATTCAGCCCATTAATAGGGACGGCTGTGAGATGAGGACTTGGGGGCTTCAGCGACACTGCAGCTGCTGCTTACTGTGTCTTAGTTATCTGCATTTTGTTTTGTGGGATAACACATTTTCTGGCTTTTAAAAATCACCATGAGCTGGGGTTTGTGATACTCAACACTAAATGACTCTTACTCAGGGCACTATAATCAATTGAGTAGAAAGAGTATTCCTGAATGCTCCCTTCATAGAAGACCTGGTCACCATGCAATTCCAACTTTCTCCTCACTCAAGGCCATGTGCTCATCATTCATCTTCAGTATCTTGTGCACATCCCACCACACAGAAGAATTATTGAGGCAAAGGTTATGAGCCATTAATGCATGGTTCCCTTGCTAATTCTCAGAAAATCCAATTTACTAAATTAAAGTTATATTCAACATTCTTTACATCTCCTGTTCCTTTAAACCATTCCTGCCTCCTTATCATCCCACTTTCCTTTCATATCCTAAGATATATAAAGAATGGATGGATATATAAATAAATGCTAGATTGATATAGATAGATAGATGATAGATAGATAGATAGATAGATAGATAGATAGATAGATAGATAGATAGATAGATAGATAGGTGATAGGTAGAAGGTAGACAGATGTAAATTTACAGATTTAAATCTAGATTCTGCATATGAGAAAAAAATGTCTCTGTGAGTCTGGCTTATTTCAATCAACATAATATCCCTAGTTCTACTTATTTTTCTCTAACTATTGGAACTTTTTAAGTTGAACTAAATGACTTTTGCAGAATGAGATGACCATAAGTCTTTGAAGATGATAAATGGTAAAGTGTTATAGTTTTAATGTCACAATGACAAGGGATGAATTTTATTGTCAACTAGACTTGCTTTTTAGTCAGCACATAGACAAAAGTCTGAGCACATCTTTGATAAGACATAGAAGGAAGATTAATTTAAGGTCCTCCCTGAATGTGAGCAGTATCATCTCATTGGCTTGGGTCCTGAACTGAATAAGGAAGAAAGGAAGGAGGCAGCAAGTGGAGCTTCAGTGTTCAGGCCCCTCTACTTCCTGAATGTGTATGCAATGTGCCAGCCACTTCATGCCCATCACTAGGTCTTCCTCACCATGATGGACAGTATCACCTCAAACCACGAGTCAGAATAAACCCCTCTATTCACAAATGCATGTGCCATTTTGTTGAAGTATTGAGAAAACTAACAATTACAAATCTGTAGGTCTTTTAAGAGCAAGACCATAGCATTGCAAATAAGAATAAACCCCTTTCCTTTCCAATATGTAACCCTTTACTCATTTGTCTCTAAAGATCTTGAGTACTGTATTGAATATGAGCACAAAGAGTGAGAACCCTTGTTTCATTCTTGATTTAGAGAAAGTTCTTCCGGATTTTTCTTATTTATTGTAACACTAAATACACACACACACACACACACACACACACACACACACCCTTTACTGAGCTGAGAAATGTTCCTTCTATTCCTTTTCAGGGCTGTTATCATGAAGGGCTATGTCATTTCATCAAAAGTCTTTTATGCACCTATTGAAAAATCATGTGATTTCTGCCCTGAAGTCTATTTTCATAATCTATTACATTTACTGGGTGGCATGAACTGAACTATCCATATGTCCCTGTAATGGAACTGACTTCTTCCTTGTATATGATATTCTCAATGTATTCTTGAATTCAGTTTTCATTTAGTTTATTAATTAACTTTATGAATATATCTTCAGGTATATTGGTTATAGTTTTCATGTATGTGTGTGTGTACTCCTTTTAAAATGACAGACTCAATTGTTTTATTGGCTTTTAGTCTATATTAATTTCCATTTCATTTCTTATTATTCCTTTTCATCTTCAGTTTTGGAGGTTGTCTTCTTGTTTCTCTGAAACCTGAGTTATACCATTTGGTTATTTCTTTCAGATGTCTCTTTGTTTTTTAATGTAAGCATGTTGTTTTCAATTGTTTCATTCAACTGTGTTCTCATTGATTCACTTGTTTATTAATTGCTATTTTGAAGTCCTTGTCTTGTGTTTCAATTAAATTGCTTTTGGGGGGAAATATTACAACTGCTATGCTGGCTTCTTGAGGAATCATCGTTTTGGTTGTACATAGTTCTGCTTTTCAGGTCTAGGGTCTGAAGTTATCAGATTTGTGGTATTTCTTCTTTATGTGGATATCTGGTCTTGCCTTGGTTGGGTGGATATTTGGATCTTTGATAATCATGGGCAGGTTGTGGATCAGCAGAGTAATGCTTAGTTTTTCCGTCTCAGGGTTCATACCCTCACTGGTTCCAGACCTGACGTTCTTGTTTCAACTTAGATCCCATGTAGTTCCAGATGGGTGCAATGGGTGGCTGGGAGATAGCTAGCATGTGGAGGAAGCTGACTGACTCTGGAAACCTCCCAAGTTGAGCTCAGGGATCAGCTTCAAAAAGGTATCAGAGGCAGAACTAAGTGCATTCTAGGTCTGGTCAAAGATGGCAGTGAGTCCCAAGGGAGTGGAGATGGGCTGGAGGGAGATTTAAGATGTCAAGATTGGTGGAACCCTAGAGGAACAAGAACGGAGGAAGAGAAGGAGAATGAATATAGGAATAGAGCAGGTTGTAATTGGTGGAGAGTCACAAAGGAATGGTGAGAAGTTGTAAGGAATAGCTTCGAATGAGAGCAACAGAACTCTCATTGGGGGTGATACTTGGTCTGTGCCATGTGTGGTGACGAAAGGAGACGAAAATGGCTTGGAAAGCCAGGCTGAAGCACACAGCAGCAGGTCTAAAAATGGCCTAATGAACCTAATGGCCCAATGAATCAGGAAGGGAGGGTACGGGCAGCCTACCCTGGTCCCTACCAAGTAGAGATTCCCAGGAGAGAGTGGTTGTCCTAGGAGAGAGAAGAAAAAAACCCTAATGTCCTCTCACATTTCTATGAAGACCCACTGTTAATTCAAGAATGCATTTCTCAGTCTTCAAGTATGTGTACAATTTCTGTTGCTATTGGTTTCTACTTTTATTCCACTATCGCCTTGATAAGAAAGGAAATGATTTTGATTCTTTTGTATGAATTACCAATTATTAAACGGGAGGCAACAGAAAAGAAACAAAAAGACGGAAATCCTTTTCAAAGAGAACAAAGCTAATAACTAAAGCGTATCAATGTTTGGGATTAATTGGTATCTTCAAACCCCATGTCCTTTTGTGTCTCTGCTTGCAGCAGGGACAGGAAATCACAGCAAAACTGAAGCTAGTGACTCCTCATAAGGTCTCTCAGAGAGTCCAAATTTTAGTTTCAAGTCTGGCTTCCAAAGCTTAGCAGAAGTCGACCTTGAGCAAACACCCTGAGCTTCATTTTTCTTCTCTGTGATATGGGCATGATAATATCTCAGCAGGCTGTTTAAGGCTCAAACAAGGTTGAACATAAAAAGTAGCTCTCCAAGTACCTGGGTCAGAATAAATGACTGAGCTCGTGAGGGGAGGTGTGGGAGATAAGTGGGCTGTTATATTTTGTTCCATTTAATTGAGAAAACTTTTCCTAAGAGAGCACAGCCCTCAGCTGTCATTCCCTGGTAGTTAAAATCGTTGATTCCTGTCTCTGCTGGTGTCTGAACTTAGCCTAGATACAGCCGTAGAGATGAAGGCAAGCCATCTCCATGTTGTGACAGGAGTATTATAATTTTCTAGTTAAGAAAATAAACTGGAAGACAGGAACTAGGAAGCTTGAGTAGGAAAAAAAAACATAATGGAAATATCTATTTTCTGGATGCCTCTTCTATTTGGGGCAGTGTTTAAGTTTCTAGTCATGAAGTTCCTGAGGTGGATATTACTGTGCTTTGTCACAAGTTCCTGCACCCCCCACTTAGAGACTGCTTCTTAAAGCTGCTTAGGTAGTCAGGTGCTGAATTTCTAATCCATGTCCATTTTATTCTAGACCCAGTGTGGGTGCCAGAGAGCCAGAGTTAAGCTAGGGTCCCAGCACCCTGGAGCAGAGGCCCACGAATGGGCCACCATGATTCATTTACTTTTAATTTTTCCTGGATCTCCTCGTAACTTATTTCATTCCTTGCAGTTGGCGCAACATAATTCCCTGACAATGTGCATTCAGGCCAGTCTACAGGGAAACCAGAAAAGACGAAGTAGGACTCTTAGAAATCATGTTCTTTACATGAAACTAGATCAGGCAGTGGGAGGGGGTGAGCTGAAAATAGCCTGAGGGAGTGAGAGACAAGCCTGTGAAACAGTGAGAGGCAGGCGGAGACAACTGAGATTAGCAAGGAGAGGGCACTGTGCAGAGAGAAGGGAAGACATGGTATGATTTTTTTCCCCCCAGGATTCTGTTAAATCATCCACTCATTCCCCAAGGCAAAATCATTCCCCCAAAAGACAAAGTGTTTTAAATTATGTCAACTTAGTTAAAATACCGTCCCTTTGGTAGACTATCTGCCCCAGCAGAAACATCCATTATCTGGAGGTAAATAATCAATCATTCCATCAATGAATGGACAGTTAGTTAAATTAAAGTGTTCTTGTTATATAAAGTTTGCAATATACAGAAAAGTCTAATGACCCAAATCACCCATTCTATTTCATAGGTATTACTAGTATTAATATACTCTATACTATATACTTAGATTTTCTGTTAGATAAGTAACACAAAGACTCTCTTTATCTCTTACATATACACATACACATGCACACACAAACATCGCCCTTATGGTGTTTCAAGGTAACAAGTAACAGAAACAAAATCTTCCTAATTCCTAAACAAAATATATGTTTCTGGGGCTTGTAACATTTCCAGAATTACCTGCGTGACAGTTGATTTCAGATCCTTGTATTCTCAAAGACTGTTTTGCCTTATGCCTTCTCTCTCCTACAATCAAGAATCTTAAGGTATCTATGAAGGGTCTGGAGAGATAACTTAGGAGTCTGGAGCTTTTGCTGCTCTTGCAGAGGACCCAGGTTCAATTAACAGGAGTTGGCAGCTTCATATCCGCATATAAATTCACAAACATTTTAAAAGTATCAAGCCCATGTACATATTAATACTAATATTAGTAATTAAGTTTGGAATGAAAGAATCTGTGTTTGCTACTAAAACCATCATACATCGAGAATTCATGGCAGCTTTTCAATAAATTCTGACCTCACGGAAAGACACCAGGTGTTCTGCTGTTTCTTACATTGTGTGGTCAGGACATAGGTCCCATTAGATGATGAATTGTGCTGCAGAATGTCTGTCTCGCCATCATGGATAATTGCCTTATGTTGGGGAGGTCTGTTTTATAATTTCTGGAATCCAGGGAGACAACACTTTGGAACACTGACTTATCTGTCCCTTCATCCTTAAAGGGGGGAAGAGATAGAGTAGACAGACATTCATTGAGTGACTAATACATCTATGTACAGAGGTAGGCAGGTGACCCAAGGGAAAGGAAACAAGGTATCAAGTCTTCATTGTTCTTTTGATTACCTGAGGGCCAAAGTGCTTTGCAGCAAAAGCCGCATCTAAATGCATGTTTCAAAGTCACTTCACCTCTTACTCCTGAGTCCTGTAAATTGTAAATAGTGTTAGTTACTTGCTACATTGCTATGACAAAATATGAGAGGAAAGCAACTTAAGGAAGAAAAACAATGTTTTGGTTCATAGTTCAGGGGTGCAGTTATTGACGGTGGGGAGGTCGCAGTCTGCTGTTTGAAGTTAGAAAGCAGAGATCCCAGGACGCTGATACTCACTCAGCTCATTTTCTCCTTTGTATTCAGCCCAGCACCCCCACCCATGAAACGATGTCACCCACATTTAAGGTAGGTCTTTCTAATCCACTTAATCCAATCTATAAACTTTCACAGACATGTGCAAATGTTTGTTTCCATGGTGACTCTAAATTAAGTTGATCATCAACATAAACCATCACATACATATACACAGAGTCGTGTGTGCATAATTATAAAATGCAAATGTGTGTATTAAATGTGACATATATATACTATATATAATATATAATGATGCATGCTATATTTGCAAGTAAATTTTTACTCCCTTTGCTATGTGTCTCCATGTAGTTCCAAATGGATGCTGTTTGCAAGCCTTTTCTCTGAGTTCATTTAATTTTCCAGGAAAGACTACCTAATTCTTCACCACCCTAGCTAATGTTCTGGGAGATAAATATAGGGGAGGGTAAGTGTGCACTTTACAGAATGTAGATTTTAACCTTTCTCCTTGTTTTAATTATAACCTCACCCTCTGCATCCCTCTGGTGTGCTCGGCTCTAACTGGTCTTCCTATGACAAACTTCATCCAGGTCCGTCATTCATACTCATTGGTCTCATGGGGGTAATGTTGCAGATGGAATACTTGTGTCTTCATTTTATATTGAGGTACATTTTCCAACATGATGCTGCTTGTAGGAAGGCCTTTGTGAGGAGGGAGAGATCAAGCTAGTGTACCGTGAAGAAGCACTCGCTGACAGGAATCTGGTGTGGCTCTGCCAGCACCTGACCAATGTAGATGTGGATGAGCTTGCAGTCAACCATCAGACTGAGCTAGGGGACCCTGGTGTGGGAGCTGGGGGAAGAATGGAGGAGCAGAGTGGGACTTCAACCCCAAAGGAACAACAATGTCAACTGGCCAAACCACCCAGAGCTCCCAGGGACCACCAACCAAGGAGTGTACAGGGAGGGATCCATGGCTCCAGATACATATGTAGCAGAGGATGGCCTTGCCTGACATTAATAGGAGGGGAGGCCCTTGGTCCTGTGGAGGTTTGATGCCCCAGCATAGGGGATGCTGAATGCAGTGGGTGGGAATGGGTGGGTGAGTGGGGGAGCACCCTCATACAGGCAAAGGGGAGGAGGAGGGGCAGATGTGGAATGTGGTGTTGGTGGAGGGGTAACTATGAAGTGGGATATCATCTGAGATGTAAACAAATGGAATGACTGATATTTTAAAAAAGAAAGAAACCTCAAGAATTTGTTTGTTACTTTCACACTGTGAGGAGACTACAGGCAGGTATCATCTCTGGGCAAGAAACCCTCACCAAACAGAGTGTGCCAGCCCTGTGAGCTTAGGCTTTCCAGCCTCCAAGCTATGAACAAAATTTGTTTTGCTTAGAATCCATGCAAGTTAGGGCTGGATAGCCCTGACTCTCACAGGTTAAACAACCTGACTACACCGTATGCCAAGAACATGAAGACGTCCCTCCAGTCCCTGCTTTAGGCATGTTTTAGGGAATTTGTATTCTTTATATGTTGTCCCATCTGCTATTGAACTTCAAGCTCACACATCTTCCCATGCGTTTTGCAGTAAGTAGTATCGTGCCACTGTGTTTATTTGTGAGAATAGATATGCGAAGTTTGAAGGAGAAGAACTCTAGGTTTAGAACTGGTAGGGGTGGTGGGTTCAGCAAAGCCTCTGATAGGCAGAGCAGTGAGAGAGTCGGCAAAGAAACTTTCAGGAAAAAGACAAACCCTCCTATTTCAAAGGAAATAACTGAAATCCTCAGAGACAGATGCGGGGACAATGCCTACAATAACAAATATGAAGACGTAATAATTGGATTTGAATACTTCCAAAATAATTGTCACCTAGGACATTGTAAGTTCACCGATGAGTGTCTTACCAGTGGCGACCTTTCAGCTAGTCTGTCACAGAGCTCGGCTTATGCGTTGGTACTAGGTGTGCTGGAGGAAGTGGCAGCCAATTTGCACATCCTGATAACACCAACGTTTCCTTACTCCACATGCCTTTTGGCAAACTATAACAAGTTACACCGCTTAATGTCTCATCAACAAACCTGTCATAGAACTAGAGGCTAAACAAGCATGCAGGATGATTTTTTTTTCTTCAAGAATAAAGCCTACCCTTGACACTGCCTGAAGGAGCAGGAACAAGAGGCTGGAGAGCCCAGAGACCTAGGAGAGAAGCAAACACAACTGGAAAAATAAATAAATAAATAAATAAATAAATAAATAAATAAATAAATAAATAGTCATACCCATACTCATAGATTGGTGCCTAACCTGATTATTATCAGAGAGGATTCACCCAGCAAAACAGGTGCAGAGATCCACAGTTGAACATTAGGAGGAACTTGGGGGAATCATAAGGAAGATGGGGAAGGATTATAGGAGCAATAGGAGTCGAGGACATTATAAGAAAAGCCACAGAGTCCTAGGGGAACTATGTACCAAGGAGCCTGCATGGGACTGACCTAGGCTTTCTGCGTATATGTTACAGTTCTGCAACATTTTGTGGACCTCATATTAGTGGGAGCAGAAGCTGTCTTTGACTCTGTTGCCTGCTTTTTGAGACCCTTTCCTCCTATCTAGGCTAAACCACAAACCAAAGAGTACACATGGACAGACCCATGTCTCCAGCCACATATTTAGCAGAGGATGGGCCTTGTCTGGCATCTATGGGAGGAGAGGCCCTTGGTCCCGTGAAGGCTCAATGCCCCCAGTGTAGGGGAATGCCAGAACAGGGAGGGGGGAGGGAGTGGATAGGTGGGCGGGGAGGCACCTTCATGGAGGCAGAGGATAGAGGTATGGGATGAAGAAGGGGATAACATTTGAAATGTAAATAAATATCCAATAAAAGAAAAGAAAAGGGGGGAAAAAAACAAAGAAAGTATTTTGGTATTTCCTACCAGAAACTAAGGGACTGACTAGAAACATATCAGAAATGAAGGCAGAGAGGCTCTCAAGTGAGGTCTAAAGAAAGGCCCTCTCGCTTTTCCATTCTTGTTTGGTTGGTGTAGAAATGTAAAATCCCGTAAAGGCCACCAAGAACTCTTACTTGTTTAAAGGACATAAGCATTTAAAACGAAGCATTGGGACATGCATTTTCGAACACTGGATGAGATACTAGACTTGTGTTCAGAACGGGCGACTCTGCCACAATAAGTTATTTAGGAAAATAAAAAAAAGAATTAACATGTTTTAGACGTCTGCAAGGATGCGGGAAAGCTCTATAGAAACTGGCTAGAACCCAGGGCTTAGTCAGTCAATGGCAGCCAACTAGAAGTCACGGACCCCAGAACATTGATCACATAGGAGGCTCTGAAGCTTTTCCAACCAACAGCGCTGTAGTAGAACAGCCTTGCCAGTAAATCATCATGTCAGGCATTCACAGTGTTGAGTCCTAGGGTTCAGTTCCTTGTTCACATCACAGGTGGATTTGGTGTTTCATTCATCAGCCATAAACTTGGAGAGGGCAGCCTAAGTTCAGAGCAAAGTTCTCCTGCTGCCATATTACTAAATCAAGGCGCTGACTCGCCTAGGGAACAGTTAATGGTTTCTTAGTCAGGCTCTTAAAAGTCCCACACTCTCAGAGTGGCAATCCAATATTCGTTCCTGGTAAAATCTGGGCCTTGACCTATAGTATTGGATGCAATGGGGAACTTGAATGAATGCTAAAGTACATGTCTAAAGAGGTGTGCTTTCCTCAAAGCCTGAAAGAACTCTGGTTTTCTCTCGCCACACTCTCCTCCTTGATGTCATGCATGGTCATGGTTTTAAGTGTCATCTCTACGCTGCTGGTTCTTAAGTACACACTAGACTTGTACCCTTGACTTCTCTGGCCTGAGGAATTACACCCTCAGCTCCTTGCTTGGCATCTCCATCTGAATGCCAGATACACATCTTAAATTCATTATGTCAAAGACTAGAACTCTGCTCTCCGTCGCTGCTAACGTTTTCTGTGCCATTCTGCCTGCTCTATGGATTCTATCTTTACCTGGAACACAGATTTTTTTCTTTCTGCTTCTTTACCCACCTATATTATTCCCCCATTGTAAACAAGATGATGGCAAATATATCTTAGTAATGATATCATATTCTTCAAGATCCTTTAAAAAACAATATTTTTTTGGAGAACATGGTATTCGTATCTTATCAAAGGAGTTCTTTATTCTTTAGGCACCATCCCAGACTTTAATTATTTAATGTATTTATTTAGATAATTGCTGCATGAATCCTGTAAGTACAGATATTATTCCTGTCCCCACACTGCTGTCATTTTCTGAGGTTTGAAACCAAGGCCAGTGAACAGTTAATACTCAGTAAATATTTTATAATAATACAGTAGTCACGTTTCTGCTGTGTGTTTGTTGGGAATGACCTACAGCCTTATTTTATTGCCTTTTTAAATTTGGTCAATATTTTTCTCTCACATGATGGACACCTTTAATGAAGAAGTTCGGGTTTAATCACTCTAGGAGAATTCATTTTGTTCACAGGGAAGAAAAACAATCCCATATATGAAGATGTAGATGCTGGGGTGCTGGAAGATTAGCTTTCCAGCTCTGAGTTCTACCTTTTACCTTCTTCAATAAAACTAAAAACCGCTACATGTCAAGAATTGCTTTTTGTTGTGTTGTTGTCGTTGTTTGGAGTTTATTTTTGGGGGTTTTTTGTGTGTTTTGTTTATTGTTTTATGTTTTTGGTTGTTTGTTTGTTTGTTTGTTTGTTTTTGGATCACTTGAAAAGGATCAAAAACATAAATGGGAAATCTACCCATGCATGGAGTTCTGAGTGTGTTTTAGTAATGATTCCTTGTGTCAGCATTAAAAGTTTCTTATTCAGTTGCAGAACAGCTTCAATTAACTTTTTCAAAATTAGTGTTTCAGGATTACCTAATCCATTCCTTCTATAAAATATATAAAAATGAGTAATTGCTAGGTTGGGCATAAAATTGAGGTAAAATTTCTTCCTTTTACAGCTACACCAATTCAGATGTAATTCTATTGTTTTCTGGTGCTCTCATTCAAGGAAATAAAACAAATTTGTCACCATCCTAACTTTAATGTCTCTGTAAACAAGCTCTTGATTTTCTTCCTGTTGTCAAGGGACCCATGAGATCTTCTAAAACCTTTGTAATTCAAAACTTGTATCTGATTATATATAAGTGTATGTATAATTTTATTAATATTACCTCTAAAAGCAGAAAATTTTGGTCACTGAGTGTGACAGCTTTTCTTAAACTAAGTAATATTTTCAATTAGTTTTTTATTTCCAACTAGTTACCATTTAGGGTGATATTTTTCAAAAGGTAATTTTAATTCTCTGAAAAACTTTTGTCTTCTGTATTCGTGATCCTCAATCTCAGTTCTCCCTCATCCCTTCTGCATGTTTTTGAGAGATTCTCAAATAATTCCCAGGAATAGCCTTCTATGCACCATCATTTTGCTCCCCCAGTCCCTCTGATGAAAATCAAATACTTTTACAGAGGTTCTGGTTTGCCATTGTTATATACATATCTCTACCCCTACAGTTTTCTGGTATATCTTTCAGGATTGCATTAATCATTTAAACTAGGATTAAGGAATCCCTGTGAAGAACAGTTGCACCAATACCAAGTCAATCACGGCTCTTAGTAGTTTGTGAGGCTGGGCCTGCAAACATGATTATGCTGTGAGAATCCCGTTCATGTGCATTCTTCAATAAGGTCCTCATGGAAATTGAAGAGCTAAGGGTGAGCAGGATGGGTTACAGAGCAAGTATCTTCTCTTTCCTTCCCTTACTGGGACCACTTAAGGAAACAAGTCCCCCCTTAGGAGGATCTGGCCTTGAAGGTGAGCAAAGATGCCTGGGTGTATATGCCATCTTGCCAAAGAAGCAGAAATGGGTCTTGAAAGAAATGGAGCATAGGCTGAATCTTAGCCTTGCAGGAAGAAGGAAGGGAGAGGAGATGAGGTCAATCCTAATAATACCATAATACTGATGCTAGGCTAGAGTGAAATGCCTCTTAGAAATAGCTGTGTTGCAAACAGGGAAATTGCCAAGCTACTCTCATTAAGATCAATGTATAAAATTCTTGAAAGGACTGACTTTGACTAGTACTTAGAGCCCCTTGTGCCTAGCAAAGGTTATAACATGCTAAAACTATCTTTGCTGAATGGAAAAGACCATATTGAATGCACCAACAAACGAGCTGGGGGGCACCCATGGTAATGCCTACCAAAACTCTTGAAGCCACCTGTGAGGGTGAACTCTGATGTCTGTCCCTCTCCAGTAGGTCTGTATCTAAGTGTTTTACTCACTCTGTATACACATTCCCTAGTGCTTACATCTATCTCAATGTTTTCTTGCATGTATATCCTTATGAGTTTTTATCTTTACATTCCAAGCACTTAGTCTCTAACACGAGAATGTATTGACCTTAAAGATATTGGTCAACATATGAAAGAAGGAAAGAGACAAGGGAGGTAAAGATTGACGCAAACTTTGAGTTTGACTACATAAAATTGGAGTTAATAGAACTATGAGTTTTCTCAGAATTTCTTTATAATTTTATAAAGATATTGAAGATAACATGTATGAGATATATATATATATATATATATACATTCAATACATTTAAAATTAAAATCAAGAAATTTGTTATGTTAGTAGCTTTAAATGTTGGGAAAGGTCTATGAATCATTAGTGTGACCGTATGAGAGATGACAGTCAACAGGAAAAGTAGTTTGGCCCTGTGATCTGCTTGTTCTTTCTTTCTTTTACTTTTTCTTTTTTTAAATTTTTTACTTGATATATTTCTTTACTTATATTTCAAATGTTATTCCCTTTCCTGGTTTCCTGTCCATAAGCCCCCATTCCCTCTCTTCCTCTCCCCCCATATGAGTATTCCCCACAGAACCCCCTTACTGCCCCCCCATATTCCCCTGCACTGGGGGTCCAACCTTGCAGGACCAAGGACTTCCCCCTTCCACTGGTGCCCCAACAAGGCTATACTCTGCTACATATGCAGTTGGAGCCCTGGGTCAGTCCATGTATAGACTTTTGGTAATGGTTTAGACCCTGGTTATTGGCATTGTTGTTCTTATGGGATTGCAAGCTCCTTCAATTCTTTCAATCCTTCCTCTAATTCCCCCCAAGGGAATCCTGTTCTCAGTTGAGTGGTTTGCTGCTAGCATTGACCTCTGTATTGGACATGCTCTGGATGTGTCTCTCAAGAAAGATCTATATCCGGGTCCTTTCAGCATGCATTTTTTAGCTTCATCCATCTTCTCTAGTTTTGGTGGCTGTATACATATGGGCCACATGTGGGGCAGGCTCTGAATGGCTATTCCTTGAGTCGCTGCTCTAAACTTTGCTTCCATATCCCCTCCTATGGATATTTTTCCCCATTTTGGTCATCCTCCTTGAGCTTCCTATGGTCTGTGGATTGCATCTTGGGTAATTCGAGCTTTTGGGCTAATATCCACTTATCAATGAGTGCATACCAAGTGTGTTTTTCTGTGATTGAGTTACCTCACTCAGGATGATATTTTCTAATTCATTCCATTTGCCTATGAATTTCATGAAGTCATTGTTTTTGATAGCTGAGTAGTACTCCATTGTGCAGATGTACCACATTTTTTTAATCCATTCCTCTGTTGAAGGGCATCTGGGTTCTTTCCAGCTTCTGGCTATTATAAATAAGGCTGCTATGAACATAGTGGAGCATGTGTCTTTGTGGTATGTTGGAGCATCTTTTGTGTATATGCCCAGGAGAGGTATAGCTGGGTCCTCAGGTAGTGTAATGTCCAATTTTCTGAGGAACCTCCAGACTGATTTCCAGAGTGGTTGTACCAGTTTGCAATCTCACCAACAGTGGAGGAGTGTTCCTCTTTCTCCACATCCTTACCAGCATCTGATATCACGTGAGTTTTTTTTATCTTAACCATTCTGATTGGTGTGAGGTGGAATCTCAGGGTTGTTTTGATTTGCATTTCCCTGATAACTAAGGATGTTGAACATTTCTTTAGGTGCTTTTCGGCCATTCCATAATCCTCAGCTGAGAGTGTTTCATTTAGCTCTGTACCCCATTTTTAATAGGGTTATTTGGCTCTCTGGCCACTAACTTCTTGAGTTCTTTGTATATTTTTGCTTTTAGCCCTCTATCAGATGTAGGATTGGTAAAGATCTTGGGGGTAGGGCAGTAAGGGGACGGATGGGGAAATACCTGTATGGGGGAGGGGAGGGGGGGAACTTATGGACAGGAAACCCGGAAAGGGAATAACATTTGAAATGTAAGTAAAGAAATATATCTAATAAAAAAAAGGGGGGAAGAACTATGAGTCTTGAGAGTAGAATCTGGGTCTACAGACACTGACTTTCTGTACCATTCTCTCTGGTTTATAACAATGAAAAATATTAAAAATCTTCATGTTCAATTAGGGAAATTCATCAGTATTTCCTCTGCAACAAACTGGACCAAAACTCAAGAGCTTAAAACACCAATATCCATTCACCTAGCCAAATTTATTGTTTATTGTTTTATTGACTTAGGCTGGGATGAACATCAGTCCTTGGCTAGTCTTCACCTAGTGTCCTCTGGTGCCTGGCCAGCTGGTTGTCACTGACTTAAGTTTAGTATGGTGGGAGGACACATGTTCCATGTCTCTCATCCTCATTCTGGAACTAGCATGGTGGCCTCGACTGCTTTCTGTGATAATAGCAGAGAACAAGTCAAAACCCAGCCATGCAAACGTTTTTAGGGCTCTGCTTGAGTCACATTTTTAATGTCCCACTGACCAAAGGGGTAAAACTTTGAAACCATTAATGAGCTCTACCACTAGCATTAATCTACCTGATTAGCCTAATGAAGAGGCTCTCCATCCCTGTGAGAGCACACAAATGTTTAAAAGCACCTCCCAGTTGGACCATTATGTGACACAGAAACACATATTTAGTTTTGAGAAAAATACTCTGAAGCTTTCGTAGAAATTCAAATTACCACTGGCAATGTTAAATCTCTTTAAAACTGGATGTATAATGGGCCTCAGACTTCACCCTGTTTGCATGCTAACAACAGATGAACCTTTTAGAATTTAATAGACACCAGCATTGGATCTGAGGGTTAGAAACGAGGGGCATTTTATTTCTTGGAGTTTTTATAATAACCAGACTTCTTTTGCACAGGTTCCTTGAACCTGATTCTCAAAAGGCAGCTCACAGGGGGCCAGGTGACGCCTACACACTCATTTTGCGGTGCAATAGTACAGGAAAACCAAGTTTACTGGCCCTGACCCTTTTAGAATAGTAACTTTACCTGTCTTCTATTTTATTGACTAAAAACACTGAAAGGATGGTCAGGAAGATCAACAATGCTCTTTTCAATAAGACACAAAAAAGCTATGGAGAGCTATCTGTAAATGATGCAAAATCATTTTCCCCCTTCTATGCTGGCCCTATCCAGAGCTGAGACACATACAGGACTACAATTTAAGTTTTGAAAACTAACACTGCCCATGGACCTAGAATCTTACACATAGTACATGACAAATAGTAATCAGCTTCTACGGTCTAACGTCTACACATTGACTGGATTCAAATCTACACTGACTACTTACATAGTTGGATTAACAGAGGCTCAATGATAAGTCTTATACCATCTGTAAAGGAAGAAAATCTGCAACATCCTTCTTCCAGACCCTGTTTCTTTGTCTCCTAGCACATGCCTTCAGGAGAGTACTACTATCTGAAACATTGACCCCAGGAAATCAAAAACTAAATGGAATACCCCAAGCCTAGGTCAACTACTCTGAAGCACCTACAGGGTCAAAGTGAAGTTACTCTTATAAGTTCTTTCTCTTGCTTTGCTCTACTACTGTCATTTCTCTGGAAAAAAATCTCCACAATCCCTGATACAGGTTCTGCTTTCAGGAAACCTTACTTAGAGCTGTCCCCAGAGAGCTGGGATCAAATGTGGCTAGATACAGGTGAAAGAAAAGGAGTAACAATGTTCCTAATTCATCTGACCCCAGCATTATATCCTAACTATCTTGACCAATGTAGTTATTCCTTTTGCCTTAGTTGACTTCTGACCAATTTGGTCCACTAACCCTCTAAGCATCCTAAACTATTTTTAAAATTTATTTACTTAACTTTTTATCGATTCTTTTTGAGTTTCACATCAAGCACCCCGTCCCACTCATCTCCCCATCCCCTCCTATCCACCCTTCATCCTTGCAACCCCCACAAATAAAAAAAACACATATAAACAAACAGAAAAACAGAATAGAAAGATGTCTCCGTGTGTAAGCTGTAGTGTGTCACGTGTGTCCCACACTATATTCCTCTGTCCACACATCTTCACTTACAAATGTTCATTGCAACGGTTCATTGGTCTGGTTCAAGACCTCTGGCTTCTGTGACTCCATTAATATTGGATCCTCACCAGGACTCCTCCCTGTTATCTTGCTGTTGCCCTATGTCATGGAGGTCCTGTAGCTTTGGATGAGCAGGAGCCTAAATTCTTATCTTTTGCTTACCCTGCCATCCTTTCTAAATTGGACCATTCTGTTTCTGCTACCTGCTAGGACATGCTGAAGCACTGCAACACTGGATCCAAAGATCTTTTTTTCTTTTTTTTTTCTCCATCTTCATTACATTTCAATTGTTATTATCTTTCCCGGTTTCCAGACCAACATCCCCCTAGCCCCTCTCCCTCCCCTTCTATATAGGTGTTGCCCTCCCCCCAACAATCACGTTCATTGGGGGTTCAGTCTTGGCAGGACCAAGGGCTTCCCCTTCCACTGGTGCTCTTACTAGGCTATTCATTGCTACCTATGCAGTTGGAGCCCAGGGTCAGTCCATGTATAGTCTTTGGGTAGTGGCTTAGTCCCTGGAAGTTCTGGTTGGTTGGCATTGTTGTTCATATGGGGTTTTGAGCCCCTCCAAGCTCTTCCAGTCCTTTCTCTGATTCTTTCAATGCTGCTGGCATTTGCCTATGTATTTGCCATATTCTGGCTGTGTCTCTCAGGAGAGATCTACATCCGGTTCCTGTCAGCCTGCACTTCTTTGCTTCATCCATCTTATCTAATTTGGTGGCTGTATATGTATGGGCCACATGTGGGGCAGGCTCTGAATGAGCGTTCCTCCAGCCTCTGTTCTAAACTTTGCTTCCCTATTCCCTCCCAAGGGTATTCTTATATACCTTTCAGCACAGTCAGATGACTTTCAAGTATAGGAATGTGTGTGTGCATGTGTATGAATGTGTGTGACAGAGAGGTGGGGGGCTTCATTACAACATAAAATAAAATATCCTTTGTCAGGCTTTGTGTGAAGGAAAAAAATGTCAGAAAATAGCATGATTCCCTGGAAACACTCTTAGTTTTCAACTCACTGGTTACCTGTTGCTACCCCGACTTACACAAAAAATTATGCAGACATAGACCAACAGTGCCCCTGGCAATAGCAGTGCCTGGAAAGCCGCCTGCCACATTTACCCCTACTTATGCCATCAGTAATGCTAGGCTGCTGTTTCCCAATTAATCAGCTTCTGCTCTGGTTGCAAGATGTCTCTGAATTGTGCAGTGGACTGCTTAGGTAAAAAACAAAATCAGATATTTCTTAACACCAATATATTTTTAATAATTTTTAAGGTTATTTAGTATCTTAGTTATTTAGTTTTCAATGAATTCTAGAAAGTCTTTAATTGTTTTCTGTTTTTCTTCTCTGACCCATTGAGTAGAGCTTTGTTCAAGTTCCAGGAGTGGGTAGGCTTTCTAATACCGCTAGAACCCCAAAGTAAATTCATACGTTCCTCTTTTCTAGGTCATGTGTCTTGCCCAGAATTCATTCTGACTGTCATATTTCTACTGAGAATTGTTTTTGCCTCTGCCTCCCACCTACCTCCAGTCAAAAACATCTCCCCTGAGTTCAATCAATCTACTGGGCTGAGGTTTTGCTGTTTTTTTTTTTTTTTGGCTTGTTTGTTTGTTTGTTTGTTTGTGAGTTTTGCCATCTCAATAAAAAATATTCAGAACACAATGTACTACCTTTCAATATGATACTCTTATTGGCAGTATTTGTTACTAGTACAAAAGATATGTCCCTAAAGACAAACTTGCCAGAGGTAGGTCTCAAAAGTCCAGGTCACAACAGCAACTCCATCTTGTCAACTCATCCCCACCTATGCAGGCAGAAACATGTCCAGTCTTCACTAGTGAAAGAAGGTCAGAAACCAACAGAAGTCTCCAGATAACTTGAGTTATGCTTATGTGCATTTGTATCCCTCAGGCTCTCAAATTAGACACAAATAAAACAGCATTAAAATGGTCACCAAATTCCATCCCATCCATTCTGTTAGATTTTGGAAGCATGGAGGCTTCTCCACAGAGCCCTATTTTAGAAATACAAAATCCAGTCCCCTGAATGCACATATCCTTACCCAGAATATTCTCTTATTCAACTAGACAGCATCTGCAAATTGAGAGGCCTGCTGGCACTACTTTTTTTTTTTTAAGAAAAGAAGAAGTTTTCAAGCAATTTGTTCTCAACATCATCTTCCTTCCCAGTGTCTCCAAGGGGACCAAGGACACGGAGGAGAGGCAGGCACAGATGCCACTTGAGAACAGCCTCATTTAGAGCATCCGGATGCCTCCGAATGCTAAGACTCACTTACTTGCTGCTCTGAATTGTGTTTCTTCAAAATCTAAAAATATTTGCCCTTTGGTCAGACCTGAGAAAATTAAGCTTTAAAAGCCCCTCCCCCACAACCTCCTCTGCATAGCCTTCCTGAAAACATTCACAACAATTCCCAGGCGGTCAGGCATGAAGGGACATCCAGATTCTGTGGAAACCAACACGATGACAACATCAGACTCAAGCTCTGGTAGTCAAGGAACTAAATTAAAAGCAAAATAATCCGCCTCCACATTTGATAATAAGACAGGGAATTGTCACTTAGTGGAACCACGTCAGAAACATCAACACAGAGTGGAAGGGCTTTTCTTTAACCTCATTTTACTTTGGCGTGTGAGCATAGCCAAAACCTAAATTAAGACATGTATTTATGCTGCCAGAGAAAGGATATTTGTCTGCATTTTTTTTCTGAAAACAAAATGGATTATGAAGTATTGTTGAGTTCGTAATAATGGATGATGTAGCTATAGAAAAATGGCATAATATCCTGGCTAGGCAGAAAGCAAAATAACAATGTCAGGGTATTTATCTACTGATGTGCAGAGAAAAACAGAGGAAAAACAACACAGACACTGGACATTATTTTGCACACTATAGATCTGGACTTGGGAGGGGGAGGTAATGTGTGCATAGTTGGCGTTTCTCTGTATACTTTCTACTGAACTTTTCTTTTTTTTACACACATAGGAGATAGAGCCATCATACAGGTCTTATCCTACATGCAAACCTAAAATTTACAGCACACCTTTGCTCAATAGCCATAACACAGAACACCTGCTTTCTGAGTGCCTTGCTTCTTAACCACAGCTGTATTGGCTCTTCCTCCATAATGGGCTCCAAGAGCTTCCCTCTTGCTTTCTCTTTCCCATGCTACCATCTGGGTTCATAACACTCAACCTATTTCATGAGTTATTTTGATAATCCTTTAAATAATCGCTCTGCCTCCAACTTTATCTTTCTTACACCTCTCCTTCTGCTACCCAGATTTTTCAAATAACCGTCAGTGGTTTCTTTTCTTTTTGTTTTGTTTTAAAGATTTATTTACTTAATATGTATATGAGTACTCTATCTGAATGTAGCCCTGTGAGCCAGAAGAGGGCATCGGATCCCATAACAGGTGGTTGTGAGCCACCATGTGGTTGTTGGGAATTGAACTCAGGACCTCTGGAAGAGCAGGCAGTGCTCTTAACCACTGAGCTATTTCTCCAGCCCTCTCTGTCATGGTTTCTTATTGTCTTTAGTTTCATACTCACCTTTAGTAGAACTCACCTCGATCATACCCATCCAGTCTCACAACCTATCATGGGCTTCCTTGAATTAACATATTCCTCCATATGGGACAGCTTAAAACTTGGGGAGAGGTATTCACTCATATTTCACCATCTTCCCTGAGCAACTCCTGCTTCTCCCCTGTTTCCTAACTGGATCCCCACCCATTGTCCCAAGAATCTACTCAGCTATCAGCTGGCTTGGGATCATCACCCCCTAGCATTATTTACCATAAAGGACTTCTCAGGCAAGCCCAAGCTCTTAATAACAGGTAACGTGTCTGTATGACTACTTTTTCTTGCCACTGTGATCAAACACTCAATAGAACTATTACTGGAAGGGAGGGAAGATATACTTTGGCTCATGTGTCAGAAAAACAGTCCATTGTCATGGGGAAAAGCATGGTGGCTAAGACTCCTTGGCTTCTGGTGGCAAGGAGTTGAGGTGTAACTTTTTCATATTTTGATGGAATAGGAAATAGAGGATAAAAATTGGAACTAGGAGCAGAAGTTATCTTCAAGACCTACCTCCAGTCACCAACTCGACCAGCTAGGTCACACACTTTGAAGGTTCAACCACCTGTAGACATGGTACTGCCAGTTGCAGAGCAAGACTCCAGAATATGAACCTCTGGGGGACAACGCAGCTGCAAATCTTAACTTGATCAACCTGAATAGTACCTAAGTAATAGCTCCATATGTAAATACTTTTAAAATTCTGATCATCTGTAAAATATAATGCTTCTTATTAAAAGATGAAACTGTACATTCTGATATTTCACTATTTTCAGGTTCCTAATTATACACTCATTGTCTTTTCATGAAGCACATACTTCAGGCTACAAGCATCTTTGATGCTGGTCATACCCTCTTTCTCCATCGTTAACCAAGAGCTAGAATCTGGATTTCCCATTAGACTTTCAAACTCTACACCTAAGCTCTCATCATGTGTCAATTCTAGGATTTCTTTGCCTGCTGAACTGAAAAAAAAAATCACAGGTTACAGTGTCAAAGAACAAGATGTGCCTATCACAATAGACAATCTAGACTGTGCTATTGGCCTGAAGAACTTTAAGAGGCTAGAGTCACAAAGGATGCATGACAGACTAGCTCCACTTGCCTTGGAGTCGTGAAGGAAATGGTGTCTCCAGGGCTAAATGGAGTAGTGGGTTCCTAGAACCCCTCTCTGCCTTTGCCTCTGTGGAAGGTACTCAAATTTACATATGATTTCCCAGAAACACAAATAGGACCCCAAATTAAATACCTTGCATCCCACTCACATCTCTCAGGAAATCATAAAGTTGCTCTTAACATTTTTCCCATTCTGCCAACAGCAGAGGGGATCTTCATTCTGATTGTGATCACCTATAGCAAATATGGACAGAAACACCCCCAAGATGATGGAGACACAGACGTATTTGTAACCCCCTACACCACCAATAAATAGCATCTTCAAGTTTAGCCAGTGATGTCACCTAAACAACAAGAAAGCCTGACCAGGGAGTGTGGATATATACAGATTCCAACTCTAATTCTAATAAAAACGTGACGAATATGTAAAGCGATTTACAATTACTTGTCTTCTGAGTTTAAAAGAAAATCACTGGCAGGTGTTTCATCTGGCTGCTAAATTTTCAGGAGAAATTGGGCCATTTAGAAATCTGTGTAGTACTCTTTAACCATCCTATGTCACCTGATTGGTGCCTGTGAATAGAGCCTAAAATGGCATGTGTGGAGTGACTACTTCTCCTGACCTTGACTAGAAGTGCACATGGCTATTGTTAGCCATCCTGTGATAATGTTTATGGATAGCTATGAGGTACTTGCTAGAAGTTTAGCAGTAGATCCCAATATTGGGATACTTAGGCAAGAGAAGGCAGAGTATGGGACCAGCTTAGATGGCACAACTATCTGTAAAATATTAAGAATTTGGAAGGCAGGTGAAACAAAATATAAAATGCATCAGGAAAACCATTGAAATCTTCTCAAACTCATAATGAGAGAAGGGACAGAGTCAAACTTTCCTTTTTACTCTGGGGAGAAAATGAAGAAAAGATATTTTAGAAAGAGTCTCTTGGAGTGAACGCTCTTGATTTCAAAAGGGAGGACACAAAACAACAGTAAACAAATGGTATTCTCCACATTAGAAGAAATAGCCCACTAAATCCTAAGTTGGGTTTATGGGTATTTGACCAAGATAATGAGAGCCCTGCAGAATGTGAAATCATTAATATATTCTGCACTCAGCACTGTCTGCTCACTACTGCGTACATTTGTTTAGATACCCTTACATCTGTTCAGTAATTACTGGCAATGAGGCATGGTGTCACCAGCAAAATATCCTGCTGTTCTGAGCATATATTGCTTTAAAAACATAAATTAGAAGTCAAAATATATGTATTTGACAAATGCATATGAAATATTACATCTAGCTGGTAGGGCGGTGGATTGTTTTAATTAATCTTTCCGTTCATCTTCAATTCAGATTTTCAACAGGCTTTTCTGATAATATTAAGTAACATAGAAGCAACATTTAGAAAATGGAATGAACTGATTCCAGCTTATAAACCTGAACACAGCAAACTGATCCCAAATTATGCCTTTGCTTCCAGCTCAGTGAGACAGCGTTTCAAAAGCAGTAAGTGGGAGGATGAAGGGAACACTAGTAACCCACTTGTTGCCTCTTTCTCTGATCTCCATAAATTACAGCCCAGCTCAAGAAAGCCCACTGGATTTGGAGTCCTAGAGAAGTTAACGGCCACTAGAATCCATTGTTTTCCTCTGGACTCTATTTTAACCCTTATGTCCTCTCCCAATCCACATTATTCTTTAATGGCATCAATACAAAGTGGTTAAATCCACTCTAGAAATGCAGTACTGTGGAAGACTATGTAGCAGTTATAAATAAGAATAAAATCCAAGTGTACTGACATATAACTATCTCTAAGACAGAGTAGTGAGAGAGAATGGTTACAGTATGATATACGCGTTATGACATTAATGTTAACAACAGAAACAGCACTATATCTTCCTTTACATAACTAATTTATTGAAAAGTCTTATTCATTGGGATACAAAAATAACATTGAATTTTTTCATTTACTGTTTTTATCTGGTTTAATTTCCCTTTCCAAGCCCTTAAGGGTGAAAGGGCATAGGCACAGCACTCCATGCATTCTCACGTGTTAAACACTCAGGTCGGCCCTTCCCATTTATCTGAGGTTAGATGATTAGTCGCATAACCCCCATTCTCACCTACTTCAGCATCACCCCAGCTGGGGGGTTTAAAGTGAGGCAGGAGAGAGCTCTGCTATTCCATCATTCTTCTCTCTTTGTGTATCCTTGCTTCTGTATTATAAATTAAGGAAGACATGGCCCATTGAAGCTGGTGGTGTGTATGCTTGCTGACATTATCTGGCATTTGACGCCACATCAAACAGGTACCTTTCTTTAAGGTAGGTTCTTTCTTAACCAGGTTAAAAGGCTCTGATTTATTCCCTTCTGATTTACCTCAATAAAGTATCAGAATGACACTATTTTGAAAAGTATTTTTATGGGCCCGGGTGTTTTGACTGTGTATATATCTGTATACCACATGGTGCAAGATTACAAAGGGTTTTGAGCTGTAATACAGGTACTGGGAATCAAACCCAGGTCCTGGGGAAGAGCAGCCAGGACTCTTACTAGCTGGTCCAACTCTCCAGCGGCATTCTCTTGAGGGAAGGGTCTCCTTTCTTGGAGTTCAGCCCTATTGCTCAAGAATGCTCAAACTGCCTTTCTTTTATGTGCACTCAAAACTAAATGGTTCTCCTAAATCCTGCATTCGTTGCTCCTTGTCACCTTCTTTATCCATGTCTCATTCTGTCAAACACACCCTAAGTGAGGCAATCTACTCCCTAAACAGATGTTCAGCAGGTGCATTGCAAACCTGCCTCAACCTCTTTGCAGACACCCCTCAAATCTAAGGATAGCTTGATTGAAATTTTCTGTTTTACTTACTTTTGTGTCACTATGACTAAACACCTGATAGGACAACTTATGGAATCAAAGGTCTATTTTGCCTCACAGTTTCAGAAATTCTGACCACCATAGCGGGCAACATAGGGTAGGCTGCCAGAGTAGACAGCCAAGGTGGGTATGTGGAGTCTGTTGATCATGTGGTAGAGAATAGGATCAAAGGGAACAGACTGGGATCTGGGGTAGTTACAACGTCTAAAAGCCTGCCCATAGTTACCCACTTCTGCCAGGCAAGGGCTACCTCTGAAAGACACTACAACCTACAAAATGCCACTGCAGACTAGAGACTGAGCACTTAAAACCTGAGCCTGTAGGGACATTTCTAATTCAGAATGGAACACTAGGGCTAACCTGAGGTCATCCAGAGGACTAGGGAGTAAGAGGGGAGAAACCACAGTACTTGGTTTCTAAATGAAAAGATTACTTTTTTCTTTATACATTTCGAAAAGGAAGTTAGCGGATGCTGGTAGCAGGGTCTCTGGAAGCATCTGGCAGGGAGGTACCCAAGGATCCCTTAGCCAAATTGCCACTTATCATCCGATTTCATACTCTTATAAACAAAACTTATTGATAATATTTTCTTTGGGAGGACCATGGGATGGTGAGCAGAGTGAGTGGGTTTTAGTTTCTCTGTGTTATTTGGGTTTATACAAAGAGAATATATTCATATATTCCATTCAGTGATTTAGTATATTGTCTAGCTTCTAGAGAACCATGGCTAACTTAGTCAAGGTAGGCAAAGTTCCAAGTCACTGTATTGACCAGCAGATTGTGATGAACACCACTGACTGCATTGATAAAGTTCTCCCGATGGCTGATTAAAGATATGCACTTTTTCCAAGAGGATAATTGGCGACTAATTGGTGCTTCAGAACACAGCACAGACCCTTTTTACCCTCATTGCTAATGGGACACAACGGCAAGTCAATGTTCCTTTCCGTGTTCCACCTGCCTCAAGTCTGTGCGATCATCTGTTAGATTCTGACTAATGAAAGCTGCAGAAACCCTGCAGGGTAGAAGGGGCAGTTTGACAGGAGCACACACAGAGATAAGATGTAGCGTAGCGCTGAGCACCACATGGAGTTACCAGCACAAAGTCAGGCCCTCTTGACAAACATTTAGAAGGTGAGGGAGGGGCTTAGCCAACAAGCAACAGGCCAGGAACAATCCTCTTCTGACTGCTGGTTTTCATGTCCAGAGGGGGGGAAATCAAAAAACAAAAAACAAACCAAGCTTCCCTAAGGCACCTCTTTTGGCAAAGGGAGGAGGTAATATGACCAGACTCTTTGAGGGTAGCAGCAGGCATGCGAAAACTAACTTTTACATCTTTGCCAAGACCTGAGAATCTCCATGGGTAGCTGGACAGGAGAGAACTCCACTACCTCTAACGAGCTTTGTTGACGTGGATTAGATGATTCAAAGGAGAAGTAAAAAGGAGAAATTGGAAGGTTTCAGATATAGCACGGGTGCTGTGATTTCAGTTAAAGACAAGTTTGCCTTAGGGATTCTTGCTTTCCGAAGATAGCTCCAAAATTATCCCCATGACCTTGTCCTTTCACATCAGGTCCCAGGGAAATTATCATCTCTTTGTTTTCAGATGGCGATGTGTTCTTTCATCCTTAACAACTTAGTTTTTATTATGGTGTCTCTTTGATCAAAGACATACCAAGCCTGATGCTAGAAGGGGATTTTAGAGACAATCCAGTAAAGCCATTCCATTTGGACCACAGGAAGAAGAGATAGGCAGAGTTAGCTGCCCACAGACGCCCAGTCCAGTCACGGCAGGTATCCTGGGAGCCAGCTGCTCATGCTTCTACCCCCAGCCCCAGTATGTGTGCATGTGTACACGCGTGTGCATACATGTCTGTGGATGTGTGTATTACATGTGTATGTGTATGCATCAAGTCTATGTATGCAAGTCTCTATATATGTTTGTATGTGTGTGTACTCTTGAAGACATACGATATTTTGCTTTATTACTCTTAACCTTAGTTCTTTGAGTCCAGAACTCTCATTTGAACCTGGATCTCGGTTGATAACCAGAAACCCACAGTGTTTCCTGTCCCCCACAGTACTGAGGTAATAGCTAGACATAGCCATGCCTGAAGTTTTATGTGTGTGCTAGGATCTGAATACAGAACCTCTTGTTTATGCAGCGGGTTCTCTTCCTCACTAAGGTACATCTCCAGCCTCAGAGAAGCAGGTCTTGGTGGTAAATTTTACTTGTGCAATTATTCCCAACATCACTCATGGAGGAAAATGGTAGGAGAAGCCAAGGCATCGCATGTCATCACAGTTACTTCTGCCCACACAGTCTAATTCTACTCAAAACAACTCTGTGTTCTAAGTGGCACGACCGTAAGTACGCTCATGCAGAAATGAACTATCAGCCCCGTTTCTTAGCTTACCACTATTGCAATATCATCAATCACAGGTCTTTGTAGTTTCTACAGATTTCTAACATAATAATTGACTACTTTACACCTGGACTTGAAGCTTTTATTCATCTCCACAGGAGGGAAAAAAACACAGATCAGCCATGTGTTTATTTTCAGCTATATCTGCTGAAATTTTATTATGAAAATATGCCATTGTATATTAAAATTAATAGCCGGAAGCCACACTGACTCAAGTGCAATATCAGCCTGCTTTCTATTCTCTTATTTTGGGCTGGATATCTCTAGAGAAAGGTTTCAATCTATGCCAACTTAGACACCAGTAAGAGCCCAGTGCTAACCTATAGATGTGGCCATCTAGCCCCTCCCCTGGGTCTCACCCTTACCTATTCTAAAAGGGGAGGAGCCTCACCCACTTCTGGGGAGCAGTAAAATAAGTTATACCAGACAGGCCTTGACACAGGACTAGCTCAGCTTCTGGCATCTTCTGCTTCTTACCTTTTATACACACCACTTGGCCATATTAATTTCTGTCACAGGGGGGAGATTGGTCAGTGAAATCTAAATGGGCTTTTCCTATTTATTGATACAATTTCGTGGCAAGAGCAATTTTCAGAGCTTATTTTCCACTCCATTGAATCCCATGTTACTGCAAATGAATATATTCCTCGGTCAGTGCAATGGCAAAACACAGTTGTAAGTGCTTTATGCTTCATTTGGATAAAGAGTTCAGGATATTACCAAATATAAAAGGAAGTTAAGGGCCATATTTCATTAGGAAGCTGTCTCCCCTGTTAATAAAACCTGATGCTGGTGGTAGATGTGTAAAAAGCCAGAGTGAGGACTTGCCGCTCTGGCTGGTGTTCAATAAGGTGACACAGTGGCTCCGCTCCCCACCCTAGGAGAGCACCACTCCTCCAGACAGTCAATATTACCACACCAGCCCAGGGAGCAGGAAGAAACTGATAGCAGGATGGGAGTTAGATGTTTTATAGAAAATTGAAAATCCCACCCTCGGGCCACGACGCATTGCTCTTTACGAGTTGGCTTTGCCATCATTAAAGGAAGACAGATGCTAATGTTGCCGGGTGCGGAAGCCATCAGGTCCATCCTGTTGTGAACTCATATGTTCGGGCTTTTAAAAATGATGTCATGGATGGCCTTCCTGTATTTTATCTGTTTACTGGGCAAAGGAAGAGAAGGACTCCTCTAATTTCTCAAGTGGGAAAACATAAGAGCAGCCGCAGAAAGCACTGGGGAACTGATTTCTCTAACTAGGTCACTCTCCTACTCCAGGTTCCCCAGTGCCAGCCACAAAGAACTAAGACAGCATTCTGCATCTAAACTCTTTGTCCATTCGATAGCTGTATCTGTAGTGAACAACCCACATGGGAATGCTCTTCCCGTCATAAGGCTGTCACCTGACCATGTCATCTGTGTTATAGAATTATTAGGAGTTACTATTTTTACAAGTACCAACGCTCACAAATTCAGAATATGAACATTTCCTTTTCTCAATTAACTGGTAAATACATTGCAAAGGGTAAACAAATACCCTTAACCCAACATATTAAACTCCCTTGAGCCTCCAAGTCCAGACCAATGTAATTATTTACTGAATTCTTCCTCATAAACTTATCTTCAGGTTGACTCCTGGGGCTTGGCCTAACTTTGATCTCTACTTTTCTGTTTCTCGTCTTGAAGACCAGCTTCCATCAAAGCTGCCATTTCCAATGTTAGAGCTGCAGCATTGTATCAAACCTTTTTGTGTTACTCAAAGAGTTCTGAGGCCTTCACAGAGGATAACCACCTGTAGACTCTAGCTCCACCTTCTCACATGCTCTATCTGCTCATTCTAATTCGTCAGCATCAAGCCAGCTTAAAGACCTCGCTCAGCATCAGCCTCATTATCATGGGATGTTCTTTTTTTCCGTTCATTTATTTATTTTTATCTTTATTAAATTGAGTATTTCTTATTTACATTTCGATTGTTATTCCTCTTCCCAGTTTCCGGGCCAATATCCCCCTTACCCCTCCCCCTCCCTTTCTACATGGGCTTCCCCTCCCCATCCTCCCTCCCCCCAACAATCACGTTCACTGGGGGTTCAGTCTTAGCAGAACCCAGGGCTTCCCCTTCCACTGGTGCTCTTACTAGGCTATTCATTGCTACCTATGAGGTCAGAGTCCAGGGTCAGTCCATGTATAGTCTTTAGGTAGTGGCTTAGTCCCTGGAAGCTCTGGTTGCTTGGCATTGTTGTTCATATGGGGTCCCAAGTCCCTTCAAGCTCTTCCAGTCCTTTCTCCGATTCCTTCAACGGGGGTCCCATTCTCAGTTCAGTGGTTTGCTGCTGGCATTCGCCTATGTATTTGGCGTATTCTGGCTGTGTCTCTCAGGAGAGATCTACATCCGGTTCCTGTCCGCCTGCGCTTCTTTGCTTCATCCTTCTTATCTAATTTGGTGGCTGTATATGTATGGGCCACATGTGGGGCAGGCATTGAATGGGTGTTCCTTTAGCCTCTGTTCTAAACTTTGCCTCCCTATTCCCTGCCAAGGGTATACTTGTTCCCCTTTTAAAGAAGGAGTGAAGCATTCGCATTTTGGTCATCCTTCTGGAGTTTCATGTGACTTTAAGAAATTCATAGGCAAATGGATGGAATTGGAAAATATCATGGGATGTTCTACTCCTGGAAGTATTCTCACTCTTTCCAGTCTGAAAGCCTGGATGCTGCCTTTTCCTTTCATACAAGCCCAGATCCTGATGCTGAATATTGAGGTCTTTTGCTCCACGATCCTCTCAGAGCTTCCTTTAGTGACTATGAACACTGTAGTGGTTTGAATAGATTTCTACAGCGCATGTGTTAAAATGCTTGCCCCACAAGGATTATATTAATATTCCTAAAACTATTGTAGGATTAGCATGCATTAAGATGCCCGGAATGTCACAGTAACTGAAGAAACATATTTTTCTCCTTTTCTAGTTATTATATCTGGGTTTTGTTTGTGTTCAAGTATAGTCACGTGTGCTAACTTTCTGGTATCTTTCAATATAGGAGTCATAGCTGATCAAATAACCATAACCTAACCAGCACCAAGATTTCCTCTCCATATCTCCAGATCGGGGAGCATCAGAACTCCCAGCCCACACTTATCACTTACCCCTTGCCCCATCTTTTCACGGCTAAGATCCCACTTGATTTCTTTCATTGTTCCTGAACTGAGCTATGGGCAAAGGAAAAGTAGGCTCTTCAAGGGAGAAGTATGAGAGTCACTTCCTGGTCTCCAGCCAGGGAGCCTTGTCTTTAGTTTTTAAGTGTTCTTTCAGTGTACGAGAATTACACTGTTTTATTTTCTTTCTTAATTCTCTAAATTTTATTAAGACTATAAATCTTCAGATTAAAGAAGTTCAATGAACCTGAGACAAAAAGTGCAGTTCAAGCACATAACAGTTTCTGTATTGTTTAAGAACGTCTATCAACTATCTGTCTGCATTGGTAAAGGAAAGGATTTACAATATTCAGGGCATTGGTTACATGTGGCAAGTGAGAAAGTGTCAATATGTTATACTTATTTTTGTTCAATTAGCAGAAAAATAAGCTTTTATTATTCTTTAAATTATAGTTATTTCTATTACTAAACACAAAAATAAGTAGGAAGTGACTAACAAATGATTCCTCTTTGCTACTTTTGCAACACATGCTACTTCTTTGTGAAATTAAAATCCTTTGTGAAGACAGGTCACCAATGTTCACTCTGGTTTCTCCCCATACCTATACCCGACAAGCCATAGGGAATCAACCAAATCTCTTATCTTGCATCCCAGCAGCAACCTAGCCTCTCAGCTACACTTATGCAGTAGTCAGACTTCTTCAATTTCTCTGCGTGCATACATACTTGTGTATGTGTGTGATGTGTATGTTGGGGGGCGGTGTATATGTGTGTATGTACAGTGTATATGTGTGTATGTATGTATGTGTGTGTGTGTGTGTAGGGTGTATGTATATTTGGTGTATCTTTCTGTATGTATGTGCACATGTGTTTGTGTATGTGTGTAGTGTGGTATGGTGTATGTATGTGTGTATGTGTGGTGTCTCTGTATATGTATGTGGGGGGGTCAGTGTGAAAAATGTGTGTGTATGTGTATATCCATATATGTATGTGTATATGTGTTTATATGTGTGCATAGAGTATATGTGTGCCTATAGAGTGTGTATAGAATGGTGTGTGTGGTATGTGTGTATGTGTGCCTGTGGTGTGTGTGGTATGGTTAATGTGGAGTGTGTATGTGTGCCTGTGGTATATGTACCATATGTATGTATGTATGTATGTATGTATGTATGTATATGAGATGTATCTTTTGTGTATATATGGGTATGTGTTTATGTATGTGTGTGTATGGTATGTGTGTGCCTAGTTAGCATTTTATTGTTATGAAGAGACACTACAACTGGGGCAACTCATAAAGGCAAATATTTACTTGGGGCTGGCTTATAATTTCAGAGGCTCAGTCCATTGTCATGGAGGGAAGCATGACAGTGTGTAGGCAGACATGGTCCTGGAGGAACTGAGAGTTTTACATCTTGATCCAGAAACAGCCAGGAGGAGACTGTGTTTCATATTGGTTGGAGCTTGATCATTTAAGACCTCACAGCCCCATCTCCACAGTGACACACTTATTCTAACAAGGCCACACATACTCCAAGGGCACACCTCCTAAGACTGTCATTCTCTATGGGCAAGTATTCACATACATCAGTCTATGGGGGCCATAGTGTGTGTGTGTGTGTGTGTGTGTGTGTGTGTGTGTGTGTGTGTTGTAATGTGGTGTGTGTCTTGTATCTGTTGTGCATATATGTGTGTATATATATGCGGTGCATATGTTTGTGATGTATGTGGTGTGTGTGTGTGTGTGTGTGTGTGTGTGTGCATGTATATGTGTGTGTGTGAATGTATTGTGGAGTATGTGTGTATGGGTGCAGGGTGTGTGTATGTGTGTGGTGTGTCTGTGTGTATGTGGTATGTATATATATATGTGTGTGTGTGTGTCCCATTCTGAGTTTGTGTAAAGGATACCTACATGTCTGTCCCTGCTAGACATGCTGGAGTTCATAGTAGCACAGTACATAACCATGCTTTAGCGTCCCAGCACAAGGGCAAGAAGGTAGAAATCAGCACAGCTAAGACATCTTAGAAACTCAGTGTACATTTGAGCCTGCAGCAGTCTTTACTCTTCTCATTGGTCACACAAAGCTTTCTGAGTTTTCCTCATGGTCCTTCTGCTCTCTAACACAGGTAGGGTGCCCTGAGGGACTTCTCAAGCTTTAGTGTCCATCAGAGAATACACCCAAGGGAATATGTCTTGGGAGTGTGATGTTGGGTTATCTCATTTACCCTCGGTGACTCAAGCCTCTCTCCAAGATGCCTTTTCTTCTCCGTCACATCCTGTAGCTGTCTCCAGGTTCCTGCCCACAGTCTACATGGCCTTGTGGTCTGTGTGTGAAAGCATGCATGACTTTGCTGAGCGCTTGCTAGGATTCTCTTCCTGGCATGTTTTCCCATTGTCATTCACTTGCCAGTTTACCTCATGGCTTTCTTTCAGGACTGCTACCACATACACTCTTATTGGGACCAAGGGTCAGCTAGACTAGATAGCCTCTGATTTTGTTTTATTAATAACTTTAATTAAAATATATTTGATCATTTTTCCCTTCCCTTTCTCCATCAACTCCCCCTGACCCCTGCCACTTTGCTATCTAAACTTCATGGCCTTTTTTAAAATCCTGATTACTGTTCCTCTGGCTCTTAGAATCTTTCTGCCTCTTTTCTGTGATGTGATGTGATGTGTGTGTGTGTGTGTGTGTGTGTGTGTGTGTGTACATATATATGTATATATACATACATACACATATATACATACATATACATATACATACACACACACATATATATATGCCCCTAAATATATAAAATATATAAATACAACCTTCACAGTGCCTATAATGTTACTTATATACATATGGTTTCAGGGCTGGCCTCCTGGTATAGGATAACCAACTTACTCTTTCATGTAGGAAACTATTTTTTCCAATCTCAGCATTGAGGCTCTAAATTACCTAGCTGAGTTGCCAGTTGAGTCACCTTTCCCTTCCAGGGAAAATAGGGTAAGATAGGCCTTAATATCTGAGATTTGAGTTTGGGTCATCCTGGAACTTAGGTTAGGCATGGGAGAACTTTCAGTGATGGTTCCCTTCTTCCTCCCTAACTAATGTCCTATGCTCATTCTACTTCCAAATTAACAACACGCACACACACACACACACACACACACACACACACACACACACACACACACACACACACACACACACACACACACACACACACACACACACACACACACACACACACCATGCACAGCATAAGGCAAAAGGAGAAATAAAAAGTATGTGAGGCGATGAATCTCTCAGCTGGGTTCTGCTTCACCTCCATCCTTGAAGAGGATCACTGGGTATCTGATTGCTATTTGGGGGGGCGTCTCCTCAGATGCCATGGTGTTAGAAAGAAGCAGCATTTTTAATCATTTCTTGGAAAGGAATGAAGGTAGAATTTATGCAAATTGTTCTCTCTTATCTCCAATTGGTCAATTTTTATCCTATGAGTATGAACTGTGTGAGTATAGCAACTGTGTTGCTATGCTACATGAGACACCAGGTCCATGTTCTATGTTGGGGTTTTCCATCTATGTCTAATGAGAAGTGGTACTACTTCACCCACATTCTTCCTGGGTACCTCAGAAGATGCAAATCATTCCTCAATATTTAGGTCTTTGAGGAAAATATTGAAAATCTCTTGAGCCATAGTGTCAAGGGTTATGTATTACTATTGCTAGAAGAAGACAGAGGCATATCTGAAATGGGCATTGCTTTCCCATTATCATGGAAGGGCTGGTATAGAGAACGCTTTTTCTTCAGCCACTCATCCTCCTGCTTGCTACTGATGCTGCTACTGATGATTACATCAGCTACACATTGAAACTTTGGAGATCCAGACCCACTGCTGAGCACAGCAAGATTGTTGCAAGCAGCTGTCCCCAAATCACTGCCTACTAGATTGCCTTAAAGTACATATTTATGGGGCATTTAATAGGTACCTGGCAATATCTAAAGCCCTTAACTTGAAAATTTCATAGGAGACCAAGGAAAGAAAACCCTTTAATGGTGCTTATTAACTGTGATATGGCATTAAAATGAATCTCTGAAGTAGGTATATGGAGAGGTCTCTGGTTTCAGGTCCAGTCCATGGCTTATACGGATACCTTACATCCCTCTTTGTTATTAATCTAATTTTGTCCTGAAGAGCTGCAGTGTGTTGAGTCTAATGAGAAAATGCTATTCAAGAGACTGTCATAAATGTGACTTACTCTGATGGCGAACCATCTGGGGACTATGCAAATGGGCACAAGAGCAGTGGGTAAAGAAGTGAGTGTTTTTCTTCTCAGCAAAGATGAACAAGATCAAAGAGACGGAAGTACAGAGACGGAATACCAGAAAATTATTCTAGTGCTTAGAGCTTAGACTGCCATGTGACTAAAAGGAGAAGAAAACTCCTTGAAGCTACTGCTCATTCATTCAAGGAAGGTGTGAGCAGAGAGACAGAAGTCACTCTGTTTGCCTTAAATAGATAAGATAGAAATTCTACACCCTGATGGAGCTTGAGAACCCAGGTAAACTCAGATATAAGGAAGTCTAGGGAATTCGAATTGCACAATGGGGTCTATAGTTGTGAGAGCCATGCCATCTACATAATGGTGGTCCACTCTCATTCTGAACTGTGAACTTCTTGGAAGAAAGTTGTGGTCTGTTCATCTTTTGAAGAGTACATGGAGAGTGGATTTGGAAAAGAGGCTAGAAGACCTCAAGGGTTCAAGTCTATATAACCTTTATTGTCTATATAATGGAGTCTGCATTTGTTTCTTAGGTTGCAAACCACGGAGCATGCAAGCTTCCTTCTCTTAAGGATTTTGTCAAAATTTAATTAGGTAATGTGTGGGAAATGTCTGGCACTCACTGACTCAATTAATACTTTCCCTTTTCTGTTTCCCCTCTATCTCCTTTTCCCCATGCTCACAGCAAAGGGCACAGTACACAGTAGATTCTTCGGTAAACACATGACATGGTTTCTTTTGGTTATTTATTTTTTTTTTTTGCCATTTTCATGCCTACTCTCTTTACTTGTCCACACCCTTTGTGATCCCAGAGCAACACTTTTCTCTCCCAGAACACTTTCAGGACAATCTGGATTAGACTAAGGGATATGAAGTCATTAATGTTATTTTCCCTGTGTTGCAGTTTGGGAAACAAAGATATAGAAGTGTTTACAAGCACTCTCCAACTCAGACAGTCAGTTAGTCGATGAAATCAACAGCTTTCTGACTCCAGAGATAACAGCCTTTTTTTCCTGATTCCAGACTTCACCAAATTCCAAACACACACTTCCTTTATCCTGCCACTGGTCTTCTTTCCACAGATTAGGTAGTTTCCCCCACAAATACTTCATTTGGTTTGGGTAGCTTTGGTGAGGTAAAACTTTAAGCTCCCAAGGGAAGAATGTCGTGATTCTGATCTGTACAAAAGCACACTGGCAGGCAGCCGCCTTTGCAAATCTCACTAAATCAGCCAATGAGTTCTTAGTGAGAAGCACTATTTAGTATTAAGTTCTGAAGGGTTCTGGAACTACATATGAGATTGTGAGCCATGAAGACAGATGGGGCAGTGAAATTAGCCCAATCAGTGCACTCAGTTCCCTTGGATTATCTACTTCCTCATAGGGAGTGAACCAGCAGCTTTGGTACAGGGGCATGATGGGGTTTGGCAGATCAACTCAAGCAGAGAGAAGCATCCAATGGCAACTTCCTTCTTAAACAAAAATTGCCTTGGATCTCCTCTTTCAAGATATGTTAACTTCCAATATTCCTTAATCTATCTTTTTAAATATCAAACAAGAGTCTTGATCCCCTAAGGTTGCTTCCTCTCGCCCCCACACACACATTGCAAGACTATTTTATAGAGTCATTCTTCATGATATCCCAAATGTGTAGCTTGCTATATAGGTTCTCAATAAATACTCACTAGATTAATAACTAAATAAATTTCTGTTGTACTTCTGAAAACTCTGATGTAGAAAATTTCATTCTTTTCCAGCTGACTCAGATTGGCAGGGGGAGGGGAGGGTAAGGAAAGTGACATTTATTGACTATGGACCACATTGGCTCATATATCTGAATGGTTGGTTCCCAGTTGGTACAGCTGTTGGGGAAGGATTAAGTGTTGTGGCCTTGTTGGAGGCTATGTATCACTGGGGTGGCTTTTGTGGTTTCAAAAGCCCAGGTTATTCCCAGTAAGCTCCCTCTCTGCCTCATGCTCATAGATCAGATATAAGTTCTCCAGCACCATGCCTGTCTGCCTCCTGCTATGCTCCCTGTCAAGACAGTCATGGACTCTAATCCTCTGGAACTAGGAGCCCCTAAATTAAATGTTCCCCTTTTTAAATTGCCTTGGTCATGATATCTCTTCACAGCAAGAGTAAGACATTGAACACTACTATATATCAGGTAAAATATTTTCTATGCATGGTTATTTTAGTCTTTCTTTACACTACTGGAACAAGATATTTGAGATAATTTCCAAATAATAGGTGGTTGCTTATATCTTGCTTTTCAAGCTAGAATCCTGATTCATGAAACAACATGGGGCCAACATTTGATGAGGGCCATTTTGCTGTATCCTAGAATTATAGAGGCATTTCATGGTGGGACACAAGAAGCATGCTAGCTTTCATTCCTTTGTCTCTTCTTATAAATCCACTAAGAGGATCATGATCTCACCCCGAAGAGTTTTAAATACTAACTCTTCCCAAAGCTTCAACTCCAAGTATCAACATATGAATTTGGTGGTTGAGTTTTTAACATGCACGCTGTGGGTAGACAGATTGAAGCCAAACAATGATGTTATTTGAAGCTCATGACAACTCTAGGAAATAGATATCTCTACTTCCTCCAACAGACAAGAAACTAGATCTTAGGAGGAATAAGGTAATGCAACAAAGTATGTTTTCTGAATCAATAGATTTTCCCACTGTATTTACAAAGCAGTGTCCATACTGACAAAGAATGCTAATTGGTGTTTGTTTTTGTTTATTTTGCTCCCTTCTCAAAATTGCCATTGGACAGTTTTCTATACTTTTCACTAATTATAAGTATACCATTTTGGAGAATTTATTTGATATGACAAATGTACTCTGATACTTTTTAAAAAGTTGACACATTTAATTATTCCAATACCAGTCTAAGATTAGTAATATTTGAGCTCACTTATATGGGCAGTAGGTCAGAAATTTACCATAAAAATAATCTGTGCAAATATCAGAGGCCTGATGGGTAGTGGTCCATATTTCATAACCAGGCAATCATGTTTCAGGGTTCAAACACTCACACATTTCATTATAATTTCTCTCTAATATCTCTAATACATATGTATGTGTATGTGTGTTATAAACATAAATATATGTTAACAAACATATATATGTATTTAATATTTATTGGGATGGCCCATGCACGAGAAGCTAGCCAGTTCTAACCACCACATTAAAAGACACCTCAGAAGCAATTCATAATACACTAGACGCTCTCCTTTAGTAAATTATTGGTGAGTTTGAAGCAGAAGACCTGGATTGTCACAGATACAGACTAACCTGTGACATGGTCATACTTTTGGGTCATCAGAATAGTGATGGTTTGAAGTAGTACTGCATTGAAGACGGTAGTCCAGGATTTTCTTTTAAAGTAAGTCTTACAGAGTGGTTGGTTGCACCAAGTTCTACCATTTTGAAGAAAATTTTGCTCAAACTCATGAGACATATGTAAAGGAACTTCAGAGTGTCAGGGATTAAGCCTAGCCCAGTGACACATTACACTATAAAGGGACTTAGGATATGAATCTGACAGAATTGCTAATGTTCCAGAAGCATGGAGTACGGGAGGAAAACCCTCAGATGGAAAAACCAGAGTTAGGCATTTATGAAGCAAGAAATTTAAGAATATTTCTTCAATTTTGCACATCCACTCCACACAAACTCTACCAGTGACCTGACCCCAAGGCTAAAAATTAGAGTCATCTTTAAGAGGCTGGAATGTAATTTTTTGATAAGCTATGATAAAAATACAATAAATAATACCACCTTTTCTTTATGTAAGTTTTAAATAATAAATATTTTTTCATTAAATTCTCAAGAGTACCCTGGAACTTAACCAAGTTTTGTTAGAAATGCATCTCTGTTTTCCTGCCACAGATACTAGCTGTTCTTAGAAATCAAGAATACTAACTAGCAAGTAAGGCATTTGCAATTAACCTAAAACAAAAGAAGGCTTTCCTAGAATACAACAGACCAGTGTTTCTTTCTAAACAATTCCATTCTGAGGTTAGGCACTAGACAAGATAAAGCAGAGAGATTCTTTTTCTAGACTTGAGAAGCTGGAGTGAGGAGCAGGCACCTGCTCCCCTTCATGGTTAATATTCTAAGTTCACAGAGAGCCTGTTCCCTCTTTTCTACTTCCCTCCATTATCAGTTCAAAGAAAAACCCTGACACAACTATATCCTACAATGACAAGGACCTGGTAAGTCCCCTAAGGGTTATCTTACTTCCAGAAAGCTATATATTTGCAGTCGAACAACCCACAGCTTCCAAAACTTGAGGATATATACTCAGAAAGCACCTTTAGAAACATTAGATGTATTATGTTTATTCTCATTAAACAAGCACAAACTCAGATGCCTTAGTAAGGTTCTCTAGAGAAACACACACACACACACACACACACACACAAATTTATTATGTATGCTGTTTTAGTCAGGGTTTCTATTCCTGCACAAACAGTATGACCAAGAAGTAAGTTGGGGGGGAAAGGATTTATTCAGCTTACCCTTTCACATTGCTGTTCACCACCAAAGGAAGTCAAGACTGGAACTCAAGCAGGTCAGGAAGCAGGAGCTGATGCAGAGGCCATGGAAGGATGTTATTGGCTTGTTTCCCCTGGCTTGCTCAGCTCTCTTTCTTTTAGAACCCAGTACTGGATCTTATGGAGGCATTTCCTCAAGGGAGACTCTTTTCTCTGTGATAACTCCAGTACATATGCTTTAAAATAATAATAATGATAATCAAGTCACATCTGAGACCCTGAGAACCCAGTACTTTAGGGTACCTCAACAGTTAGAGTAGTCCCAGAATAGCTGTCTCCCGCTGTAGATGCTTTGAGGCAAAGGCAGCCAGATGGACACTGTCTTCCACAGGCACCCAGGGGGAGCATATCTTCCACTCTCTGTGGAGCTTAAGCATAGGATGTCAAAGCCCACCCTCACAGTGATGCACTTCCTCCAACAAGGCCACACCTATTCCAGCAAGGTCACCTCCCCTAATAGTACCACTTCACATGGGTCAAGGGTATTCCAACCACCACAGTGGGAAAGTATTTACCAGTAGTTACTCAGTCTACAAGGTAGGGTGTATCCATAGTCCCAGTCTGATACTGAAAGCTAGAGAGTTCCTGGGAAGCCAATGGTTCTATTCTCAATGAAAGCTTGGAAGTGCCAATTAGATTCTCCTGTTAGTGAAGGGGTTAGCAGTGGTAGATCCACTCAGTCAGCAAGAGAGAGGGAAAGCCAGCAGAAGAACAGAATACACTTCTTTTTGTACCAGCCCCCTTCTTTAAAATCTGGGCTGCTACCAAAGTGTAGCACCAAAAAATCAGAGTGGACCTTCCCTCATCCATCAAGGCTGTCATAATACTTCTTCAGGTAAGATTCCTTCCTCGGGTGATTCTAAATTGTAGCAAGCTGACATTAAAATCAATCATAATAGCAGCCATTCCTCTTTTCTAGCATTAGTAGATGGAATTGATTCCACCAATTAAAATAATATCATTTACTTCTAAGTAACTATATGACCTTGAATGAGCCTTACATCTTCCCTGGGTCTTCATTTCCTCATGCTTTAGAAGATATGGGATGACTAGATTAGATATTAGATTTATTGATCAAAATACCTGGGTTCAATATTCGCTAAGCTACTAACTTGAGGGTCAGAGATCTGTTTGGTTTTGGTTTTGGTTTTGGTTTTGGTTTTGGTTTTGGTTTTAGTTTTTAAGCAGAAATGTGTTGGTTCATTCCAAAATCATCCCTGCATTAGGGATCATGTAGTGAGGTTAGAGTTAAGACTGATTAAGATTTAAAGAAGAGAAGGAGTAAAGAAAGAAGAAAGGAAGGAAGGATAGAAGGAAGGAAGGAAGGAAGGAAGGAAGGAAGGAAGGAAGGAAGGAAGGAAGGAAGGAAGAAAAGTATTTGGAAAAGGAAGGACCTTGGAAAGAGGAGAGAACAAGTTATTGATTCAGATACCCTGAACTCAGGCTTGTCCAACAGGTAACCTGTATTTATAATTTATTTTTTTTTTACTGCCAATATGTATCCAACCTGTTGGAAAGAGATGCATGCAGTCCTTACTCTGGGTATTGATCAAGGTCAGTGATAAGTAATATTGACTATGTCAGTGTCAGTGCTAACTAAAACATATGCTGTGTGTCAATTCAACAAACACATCGACCAATACAAACAATGCCTACACAGAGAGACTCGATTCTATTGAGAAAAAAGTTAGAGATTTTTCCTAGAGCTTTGCTGATCTTTACAGTTCATTGGCAGATGAGAAATCCAAATATATAAGGTACATTTTACATTGGATGCAGTATTTCTTTGTGTTTTGTCTAATTCCCAAGGTGCCTTACATACATTTGGAAAAATTAGAAGGTTCATTGGGTTAATAATCAAGAATTATGAAAGTACTTGAGCCAAGAAAGGAGAGCATAAATATGGCCACTGCTATTCTGAAGTCTAGACCATATCACTATAATGGTCCCTGGTGTACTATATGGCATTACTTTTAATTTGCCTCCAGTTGTAATGAGATAACCATGGTTTATAATACAGTAAATGTATAATTAAGTGCAGATGATAGGCTATTCCTGGAAGTGCAATTGAAGACTCTGAGTTGACACCCCATAATGCCATGACTACCTTGAACACATGTTTATTTTGGAAATAAAATCCATAGTTAAATGGCTCACTTATAAACATCCTGTTACCTTTGATGGGAATTGGAAAATTCAGCCATTTAGAGCACATTTTATTCATCCATTCATTTGATGAATATGTGTTGGATACCAACTATATGCCAAGATGCATGCTAGAGTCTCTGTATATAAGAAGTTATCCATGTGTACCTCATATTCTAGGCTGCAGACTGACAATAAACAAACATAACAATAAACACAAAAAGCAAAAAGTGACTGTCAAGATGACTTCTATACAAAAACCAACATGAAGATGTTTTATAGGGAACAGCTGCATTTCTGGATGGCCAAGTTCCTTCCCAGAGTCCACCCTGCCCATGCCTCCAGCACAAATGGAATGGGTCAGATTATCTGAAGGCACTGGAGCAAGATGTTTGACTTATTTTGATGTTGGGAATTGAACTTACGGCTTTCGCATACTAGGTAAATGTTCTACCATTGAACCGTATGCCTTTTTCTCTTTTACTCTGTTTTAATTTGCAGAACGGTCTCAGTAAGTGTCCCAGGCAGTTAAACCTGCAGCATTCCTCCAAGTAGCTGAGACTGCAGACCTGTAGTACCAGGCTTTGCCAATGATTAACTGTGCTTCTGAATAAGTACATTCGCCAGTTGTTGCTTTTCTCATACACAAGGTGAGGTGGTACCTGTTCTACTTATTCATATCACAGTGCAAATGAGAAGCAAATACTAGTAAATTGTAAAGCAGTGTGCAACTGTTACTTGTGCTATTATTAAACCAACTCTAAGAAGTTTACATCCTGTTTCATACCCTCAAGATGCCTGTCGCTAAGACATTACTTGTTTTTTTCCTCTAAGACATTACTTGTTTTCTTCCTCCCAGCTTTCAAAATAAAATGCCCTGATTGTAAACTTTGCCTTCTGGTAAAACACGACCTCTGACATACATTGTGCACAGATTTCCAGCTGAAAGCAAGAAAAACATCTTAAGTGCTCTGCACATTAGGAGTTGGGAGTATGTTCATTAGTTGGTTTGAGGTCTGGGTAGTGACTTCCTTTCAGTGTTCAAGTTACATAAAGAAATAATCAGTAAATAGAAAGATTGCCTCATTATGCAAAGTAAAATACAATCTGCCATCGGAAGGAGGATCATGCGGAGAAGCTTGCTGAACAAGGCTCTGCCTCCAATTAAGCTCCGATTACGGAGCCCTGTAGTCATTGAAAATCCGTTCTCTGGAATGGCTTGAATTTCAAGGGGCATGGTCAACATGATAATAGTAATTATATCATGCTGTTTTCCACGATTTTCCCTCCAAAGTACTCAGAATACCATTCCTACATGGTCTTGGCCTTTATCCTCAAACCCAGTGGTAACTATGGGAATAGAGAGTTTTTTCCCTTTTTAATTGGATTTCTAAATACATTCATCGGAGGTGGAGGGGGCAGTAGGGAATTTGACTAAGGAACAATGATGCTAATGAATCCAAGTGACAGCCTAAAGATAAAATCTTCACCAGATTTTGGTACGATTTAAGCACTGATGGGTAAGTGATGCTGTTATTGAGACCCATAAAGAGAAAGATGGTGATTCAACCTCTGTACAGCCAAGAAGCTTGTGGATAGAAAGGGCCTGAACAGATAGAGTTGAGAAAACACTAGCTAAACTCCAAACTATCCACAAGGCGTTTCATAAGCTATCATTATGCATTGGCAACTGTTGCTCCCCAGAGAAGACCAACGATACATTAGCACAGGATTTTATAAAGTTGGAAGTTAAGGTAATGACACATCATTACCTTTCCCTATAACAAAGAAAAAAAAAAACTACTACAAAATAAATTTTGACACGGTGTTTTCTTATAGTTGATTACAAGACCTATCAATAAGGTCCAAAGGAATCTGCAAGTCCCCAAACCCCCACAGGCAGTCCAAATATCCAGAGATGAGATCAGCCTGGGCTATGATGGTTAAATAAAAGCCAGCATTCCTCAGAAACTTGTGCAACCAGTTCCCATCTGCCAAAAGGAGTCATTTCCCTCCCTTCAAACAGAAGAGACATATGGCTACCTGTGGTTCCTATTAACATATCAAAGGGTATGTGGCCTCCAGGCTCCCTAAGTATCATAGGTACCTTTAATACATTTCCAAGTCCACAGTAGCCTGGCCCTTCTCACCTCCTCCTCTCCCTTAACTCCGTCCAGCCTTCTCTCCCCCACAGCTACTCATCCTGTAAGCTAGCTACTCTTTCTATGGCCTTCTCCTCACACTATGCTTTCTCTAGTCTTTTTCCCTGCTGTTCTTCCTCTCTCACAGACAACCCTGGCCATGTCCAGCCTAATGGCCATGTGCAATCTACTTTTTTCCTCTGTTCTAATGCCTCCAGATGCGTCTGGTTATTCACTGCCTCTCGTGTCTAAAAGATAGGCGTGCCACAGAGCAGTTATGTCAACAGCTCCTTGACTGTACCCTCCTTGCAGACATGAGGTGCTGAAACCCTCGAACACAGGGTTCCTTGACTTTACAGATGTTGAAGTGTAAGGCGATGTGTTTATTGAAATAAAATGTACTGGTTGATTGATGTACCATAATTTGTACACCCCTGAAAAGACACAGTGGAGGCAAGGAAATATACAGCTCCTTTCATAATGAAGTTTGACAGTCCTCTCTATGAGGCAAGAGCAGAACACCAGGCTTGACAGAGGATAAAACCAAAGCCTGAAAAAAATCACGCGGGGTACAGGTAGTGGATATAATATGAAGACCGCCTTACTAAATCCTGGGAATTCAGAATTAGTAGGAGTCCCTGTATGCTTAGAGAGAGAATTTTCAGAATAAATGAAAAAAGGATGTTATTTAACACAGCAGGTAGTCCACATAAGGGACTCATTATTCTAGGAGCTAGCACAGACTAAAAAAAGATAATTTGGCTCAGAAAGGATCTTAGATAAATTCATGGATGGTAGAACGGTAATGGAGTCCATCCTCTCTGCACTTAAATACTCTTATTAAACCATCACACACAGGCCTTTTCCTTCTGTGCTAAATAATAGTGCCTCCTCTAGCTTTTTCTAACATTTCTCATTTTCTAATCCTTCATCTTAGCTGTCCTCTTTTGAGTAACTAATTCTTGTTTTCTTCCCCTTAACGAGTCCCTGAAATATTGTCATAGAAAGTTCAGATGTAATCAAATCCCAAGGCACTCTCAGATTTTGAAGTTCACTGAGGGCAGAGAGGTATTTTATCTTTGAAGTATCACTGGGGCCCAGTATAGATCCTGGGATAAGTGTCCATTAAACTGACAAGCAACTGGCTGAATGAACGAATAGATGAATTTGTGTAATCGCAGCGTGTTGGCGTTCTTACTGGAAATTGGATTGCCTGGGTCTGTTTTAAAAGAAAAAGCCACTTATTGTTTGAAAATTCCTTATGTGTATGTAATATACCTTGATCAGATCCATTCCCAACTCCCTGCTTCCAACTCTTGCCCAGTAACCCCCTAAAACATATTCTTCTTAGCTTCATGCCCTTCTTTTTTAAAAATGTACAACCTCCATGATTTCCCTGAGCCTTTGCAGTGGTGTGGGCCTCAGACAGATACCCCACCTACAGCTTAGCACCACAGTTACTTATCTTCAGCACTTTGAACAGTTCAGAGTCTCCATAAAAACTGTTGGCAATCAGGTAACCTCCATAGCCAGCCCTGCCTGGTGACAAGGGGACCATCAAGCAACCTTTATGACCAACCTTGTCTGGCCACAATGGGGCCATCAGACAACCCAGCCACAACAAAACACCATTATTACCTCTGTCACATGTCCCCCTGTGCATGGGCCATTGTTCCCATAAAGATCCAAGTTCCTCTCCTGCCTTCTTTTCTTTCTCCCCTGGAAGCAGTTTCTGTGTCCCCCTCCCCTCTTCTTTTAATAAACCTCCCATGTGAGACCTGTCCCATGGCATGATTTTGTCAGAACCTGCTGCCTAGTTTCATCTCTACCCACTTCACAAAGAAGCATCCCTGACCAGACTGAGAGCAGTGCAATTCTATGGGTGGAAGTATAAACGTTTAGAAGGCAGGTTAACTACATGATCATTTAGCAAAATAGCAATTGTAGTTTACCTCTAGGGCCTATGATCTCCCTAACTACAGGGATGAAATCCCTCCTATAAAGAACAGGCCTGTGTGGGTTTTTGTTTATTTAATGTGTCTGTTCCTCAGGAAGGTTTACTTTGTGTGCTACGCCCAATTCTTCAGCTGTCCCTGAGGTTCAGCAGATATCCCAGCCTCCTAGAAATAAGGCACATGAATTATTTCCACACCCTCTCTGTAGTAGTTTGAATATGCTTGGCCCAGGGAATGGCACTGTTAGGAGATGTGGCCTTGTTGGTGCAGGTGTGGCCTTGTTGGAGTAGGTGTGTCACTGTGGTGCTGGGCTTTGAGACCCTCCTCGCAGCTGCCTAGAAGAACCAGTCTTCTCCTGTTTGCCTTCAGAATAAGATGTAGAACTCTCAGCTCTTCCTGCACCATGCCTGCCACAGCCCCAATTAAATGTTGTCCTTTATAAGGGCTGCCTTGGCCTGTCATTCATATTTCCAGTTTAGAGAAGTGAGGAAGCTGGTTAAAGATAAGAATTGTTTCATAAAAACAGGGAGATGGGGATAGTCCTAGGGGTTTTCTGAGGTGGAGAGGGGTTAGAAGTCTCTCAGAAATGATGGATTCAAAAGGAAGTTAGAGGGACGGTAAAATCAGTTTAAGCCACATAACCATGAGGATCTGAAGTCACATAAACAGGACCCACATAAACAGCCAATCAAGTACTTGTAATCTCAGTGCCAGCTGGGGAACAGGGAACAGGAGGATTCTTATGGCTCATTGGTCAGCCAGGCCAGCCAATCAGTGATTTTTTCAGATTCAATAAGACCCTGTTTTAAAAAAAAAAAAATAGAGTGATGATCAAATCAAAAAAGCCACGTGATTTCAAAACTCTGGCCTTCGTCTTCTCATGTGTACATAGTCATACATACATGTAGCAGACAAACAGACATGCACACACACACACAGACACACACACACACACACACACACACACACACACACACACTCACATACTCACAGACAGAAGCAGGCTTACAAGATTTGCTTTGCCTTTTTCCAAAGTGGAGAAAGAGTCTACTCTTATTCAAAGGCATGAGCATGTATGGACCTTCTCTCCACTAAACAGACTAATGTGACCGTGGCCTTAGTGACCAGGACCAAATCCATCCAGCAAATCTGACTGTATGCCAGCAGAACCAGGTAGAGCCCTATACAAAGCTTCTCGGTGACATTATTTAAAAAGCAGAGAAGAAGAAATGGAAGTGTGGATGCCGCTTTGAACTTGAGGATCAGCAGTCTTCATTCCTGCTGATGGGGAAGTGCTAAGGAAAAACGATTGTTCATCTATATATGTCTACTTCGTTATAGCGGAGAGCAACATCTTTTGAGGAACGTTTTGAAACCTCACTGTGAGAACAAAAGCTCCTTTATGAATGCTTGTCTCTCCCCAGTGGCCTGAGTTAGCACTCACTGTTGCGTTCTTTATATACTGTATTTATGGAAATGACACCCTGTGAGAATGGAATGCTTTATGGCTGGTAATCTGTGTCTTATTACATAGGATTTATGGGACTAGAGAGGCAGCACTCATCAAATAGCCCTGCGCCTGATGCCAACATTTTACGCATCTTCCTTTCTTCCTTTTGAAGGAGTTAAGTATTCATTTTACCTTTTATTATTTATTGATTTTTTTCTTTCCTTCTTCAACATTTGTGAACCATCCAAAATATACGGCAGTGCTGCTTAAATACATCTTCTGTGGTGTGCACATGGGCCAGCGTGTATTTGTCTCTGTGCGTCCATGTGCACTTGGGTCTGCACATGTGCCTGCGTATCATATATCAGCACGGTTATGACAACGTGGAACCACTCAAGGGACAAATCCTAGTGCCAAGTTAAAAGGGGAAATACTGTTGCCTCTAAACACACAGCCTATCCATCGTGGGTCTGAAGCAGGTTTGCATGCTGTAGAAAGTAAACAGGGAGCACTTATAGCTTGATCTGTGAGCTTGCCACATTGGTGGCTTTCCAAAACCTTCCCACTCGGTGACTACTATTTATTTTCACAGACATTCTACCACCTCTGTCCCTCATACAGCAAATTGTTGCTCTTTATTCATCTCTCAAAATGTAACAGCCAATCATGATCACTCAGTGACTCTGAAATTATAGATAAGAGGTTGGAGGTGGCTGGGGTTCAGTCTAGTGTGATCAGAACCTGAAACTATTCAAAACATCCATCTTTGTATGACATCCGTCATGTTTTGGATGGAGAGAGGAATGTTGAGATTCCCCAGGCATGCAGGCTCTCCCTTCTTCCCCCAGTGGTCTTTGTGAGGGCAAAAACAAGCCTCTCGTTGAACATGAGTTACTGTTTGACTTTCTCAGAGAATTTCCATATTTATAATGACAGTATTATGACATGACATTTGCCTGTTCTTTATCATCTGCAGGCCTTTATCGTCATTTCTTTTATAGATTAAAAAAAAAAAAAACTTTTGAAATTCAGACACATCGAATACCTGTTCTGAGATCAATCATGGTACACAGCGGTAAGGTGTGGGTTCTGTCCAAGTCAAATGCAGCTTTTAAGAAAAGACAAGGAGGATAAAAATGACCAAAAACCAACACTATGGCTACCTCTTGGTCCTTGGGCATTAAGGAGGTCACTGGGTCACTAGTCCTTAATTACCTCATGCACCGAATCACTAATAAGAGGTTTTTACTTCATAGGAGTGTACAGAGTGAATATAATATTAAGAATTGAGTCTAAAGATGATACCTGGTGCATACTAAATTAATACTAATAGTTAATTAATTTCTTACCCTTATATTCTATATTATTGTTCTCAAAAATAACCACTGAAAGTGTGACACCATCCCAGGGACTGTGGTTCACTTTGGTAAAGTATATAAAATTTATAGATTACCAAGAAGAAATTGAGAGGCAATTTTTCTGTGATAAATCAGCTTATAAAAAGGATTTTATGAGCAAAACATTTTAATAAAAAGGAAATTGAAAACTCACCAAATCAATTATTGCCTAGGGCAACAAAACTTAAAGAAATATCTTTAATTTCAGTTGTAAGCTTCCAAATACCAAAGGTTATTGGCGTTTAGCCTTCCTTGCATGCCTTTAGAAAATTAACTACCCTTGGTGGTGTTTCATGCTCTGCCACGATCCCATCACTTCCCTTTACTTTCATAAGATTTTCTTCCACCATTCCAGGTCATGAATCATTTTAACCCTAAATATTGGCACCTTCGGGGACCACTTTAGCAATTTCCTAGGAAAAAGAGGCCAAAACAAATATTTTTCAAATTTGGTTAGGTTTTGCTCTAAACACTTTAAAACCCAAAGGTTTAGAATATATCTATTTATTTCACTTAACTCTTCTTTTTCTGGTTATTCTTTTAGCCTAGGCTAGCACAGGATCAGCTAAACTCAGCTGGAATTGCCACCCTTTATTCAAATGTATGGCCTATCAACCTTTGTCAACTTTCCCAATGCCTCAGAGAAACAAAATAGAGTTAGCAGATGGAACATAGGAAAAGACATCCACATTCCACTTTTGGGGGATCATTGTGTGGTCTAGAGCTCTAATTAATTTACTCTCCCACCACTTCATTAGCATCCCTTACCTTAAAGGCTGACAGCTCATTCTGCTCCCTGGTCAGCTAGCCCATAAGTGCTGTGCCAAGTAAATAACTATGACTCCCCAATAGCACATTCCCTTTAAAATTCCATTTTCTCAGACCCTGGAACAAAGAGAGTCTTCCCTTCTTGATGGAAAGAGCTAAAAAGCCACATTGCAAGAATGTGGATACTGAAGGGGGAAGAAATTGTGGCTATTTTTGTGATCAAGCACAGGTCACAGTCTATGGATCTGGAAGTGTGCCATGCCACCCGTGTTCACCAGGTAGCACACAAAGGTTGCTTTGTTAAAGGGAACAAGACAACTCTTTCTAACACTCTTTAAAAAAAAATCCTATTTAAAAATTGTTCCTGGATGTCAGTAATTCTCAACCTAAAATAACTGCCTCAGCCTCAGTCAAAGAGCCTTTAAGCTCTTTAGAATGCATTCATCACACAGCAGTGAGGTGACAGACGCACTCCTAAGAGGAAATCCCAAGACCAAAATATCATCTGTCACTTCCGACAGGAGATGGCACGTGTTCTGGGGGCAGGGGGTGGGGCAGGAGCTGCAGTAGACCCTGTAGAAAAGACTGCTTATGGTCAGGGTCACCACTCACTGTGCGCTACCAATACACGGAGAGGCATCAGAGGCCTTGCAAAGGAGGTGGGCAACCAGGGAAAGGCTGATGTAATGAGCTTAGCTGCTTTGAGGAGCTAACAGGCAGAGTGAGGATGATTGATGGTGGGAAAGGTCCTCTAACTCAATGGAGTTGGGAATAATGCTTGACGCCCCTCCCCAAACCTGAAAGCTGTTGAGCCATTAGCAAATAACTACACTCCCAGTTGGGGACAGAAAAAGTTAAGAATCAGCAGCAAGGGACGGAAACCAAATGATATATGCTTTTCAGCTTCGGAGAGAAGCATTCTGACTTGTCATCCTAGTATTCCCCAGACCTAGGCACAGAGCTCTTGTGAAGATTCTATTTTCTGTGGATTCTATTAGCTCTACTCCCCCTCCATCCCTCCCTCCCCATGGCCAGGTCACCACCTCAGTTCATGCCCTATTGCTGTTGCTCAGACTCTGACTGAGCTTCCTGTCTCCAGGCTTCACTCTTTCCTGTCAATCCTGTTCAGTTGGTAAAATGCAATCCCAGCAATGTCACTATCATAGAGCTGTCAGAGTCAAGGTCAGGTATTTTGGCAATGCCCTTCCCTGTTTTTCTCTTCGCACTCAGGCCTCCCCACACACCTTTGGAACAGTTATTAGAAACCGTTTGTGGTTCTTTGAAATGTGACGAGCTGTTTTAGGCATCCAAGTCTTGTACATTTTGTTCCTTATTCCAGGAAAATGCTGTCTCCTCCCCCGTGTCATCTTTTTATATTCAGCTCAAATATCACCTCTTCCAAGAAACCTCTTTTGGGCTCCCTAATCCAATATAAATGCTCCTCCCTGTCCTCCTATCTAGCCTTGCTATCCCGCCCATGGTTTTGCCTCATTGTGCTGAAATGGGTACTCTGAAGCCAGTATCTACGACAGTTCCATAAGGCTGCATTTTATTCAATACTCCTATGTTAAACACAGATCAAAAGCTAGCTAATAGACAGATGGATAGATAAATTGGAGCAATTGTCTGCACTTGACTCCCCTTTTATATTGTGGTCCAGAGCTCTCTCTGGAATATACAAGGTGATTAATTTATTGTCACTTTCAATTACTAATACTCTCTATTTCTTAGGTTCATCTGCTACATTCTACCTTCAAGTTAGACACATGACCAGATCTGCCCTGGACAAGTGACTTCTCTCAAATTGTCCCTTCCGTTATTCCCTTTTAAACTCTCATTCTTCACAAACCTCAAAGGAGAGAAAATTTGATATACGGTATCTTTAAAATGAAAGGAAATGGCTAACATTGATAAGCCCTACTAATTATATAATGGTACAGTATTAGAAACTCCTACCTTCATTGTCTCTATCCAACACCCACTGTGAGATAAGCTACACAGGCACTCTCATCTCCTTGTATACCTGACAATACTTCAGCTTGTGTAAGTCCTTCAATTTTACTGGAATGATAGAAGTAATAAGAAGTAAAATGTCAACTCAGATTATTTTAAAAATATTTTTTCATTTCAATTTTCAAAAAGATTTTGCTTAGATGGAAAAGAAAAACCTTAAATGTAAAAAGAAAGCTGGCCAAGTCTGGTGAGAAGTAACATAAGGTAAATTCCAGTTCCCTAATCTCATATCTAGTAAGAATTACTCTAATAAGTAATGATCATTAAGTGAGAGAAATTGGCAATTCTTTGTATAAGGATGCCAATAAAAGTTTTTCTTCACTCATGTCCCGAGCTCCATGATCTGCTCATCAAAAGCAAATTCTATCCACAATCAGGTCTCACTCGGTGCTATGACCGAGTTCCTCAAGTTAGCCTGCTTTAAAAAACTGCTAGATCAACTTGCTTCCAGGATATGTGTATATACAAGTATAGCTACAGGGTAAAGGCAGGACTAGAAAAGGAAAGAATGAAGAACAGAAAGGAGTAATTAAAGAACTTTTAAGAAAAGTAGTTCTAAGATGGGCATAGTAGGGTATGCCTTTAATCCTGGCAATTGGAAGGCAGAGGTAAATCTCTAAGTCTGAGGTTAGCCTGCCCCACAGAATGAGTTCCAGGACAGCCAAGGCTACACAGAGAAATACTGTCTGAAAACCAAAGAAAGGAAAAGAAAAACAAAAGGAGGAAGAAGAGGTAGAAAAGGAGAAGGAAGAAGAAGAGGGAAAGGGAAGGAGGAGGAGAAGTTATGTAAGCCTACAGTCAGCATATGTCTGATTGATTCTGACTGCATCTACCTGAATACACCCACAGGTACCTTGCTGCCTCACTCTAGTTATTGGAATAATTGCAGCTGGTTTCACAAGCACAACAGATATGAATTACCTCCCTGTTCTACAATTCTTTTAAGATTCCCTTCACTCTTAGGGTGTTTCTGTTCTCTTCCCAGTGGTGCCCTGGTGGTATGGTAGGAATCCTCATCCTTCAGTGATTTAAGTTCCTGGACACATGCTCTTCAGAGTGCCCTCTGTACTTTTCCATTTGCCATCATAACTAGACAATAGGAGTAGGAGAAACCAATCAGATTACCTGGGTGACTATTACAAACTTTGTGTAAGAGCAATAGAACAAATGGTGTGCTCCTCCTTTCGCTGTTTGATCCCCAGATTCACATATCTTACTAATAGTGAATAGAACACAATATAAAAGTCTTGATTACTATATATTGGATCTCTTGCTGTAGCACGATGATATGCAAGATTTATACCAAAGGATTGATTGGTGTAAAGCCTCTGACAATGCTGTTTGCTAAGGTTCTAAGGGTGAGAAAGGAAAATCTATTCTTGTCTGAATGACTTCCAGAATAGGATGAATTTAGCATAGTCCATTTTTTTTTCATTTTTTTTGTGTGGTTGTTTTTCTTATGAAGTGGTGCTAAGCATTGATTTCCCTGTAAGTAGCTTCTGGTAGATGTAGTTCTATCTATCAGTCTTGGGAAATGAAAGCCCACGTTTAAACTTTCATGGATGTTCTTCTCTACAACCATGAGTTCACCATGTGAACATTAGGTTAGCCCTACATCAGGTGACCAAGTTATCCTTGCTTGTTGGTTATTTAGAATCTATTCCATGATGACTGTACTTGTTAAGTATTAACGTCATTGGATCATTTAGAAATCCTTCAAATTTTGCATCCACTCTTACATACTCACCCATCTACCTTAACTCCACAGTTACTTGGTCTCTATCTTTAACCTTTTTTTTTTTTAACTCAGATGCTTTAAATAAATCCAACAGGCAATTATTTCCTATAAACCCACAAAGATCTGCCTTGTGATACTTTTCTCTTAACAGCTAGTTTATGATTACGTTTGGCATGAATTCTGTTTATTAAGGAGATTTTTCTTGGCAGTCTTATGCCCATCCATGAGTGACCAAGTAATGCTACTGATATTCATTTTCAGCATATTCCCACACAAAGAGAAGATCTGTTATTAAACCAAATTTGATTGTTTTAGCCCTACATATGCTAAATGTAAGGCTACATCCAAGATTATATACAGGAACTGAGAGGTGGCATTGATGCTGTAGACGTAGGTTCCTGTACAAATTGTTTACACATGCCTTTTATCCTTCAGTGACTTGGTACCATAGAAGTCTACCCAACCCTAACAATTTTATGGACCTAATTAAATCAACATTATAATGAGGTCTATATGCTTGGTCAACAGGAGAGTTTCATGATCTCTGATGTTGCTTCAGAAACTTGGCTTTGCTCCAGGTATCTTGTAACTCTCCTGTGGGGGCATTTTCATAGACTATAGACTCAGAGGTCCTCATCTCCCACCCTCTGCATTCTTGCACAAATCAGACTGTCAGAGACCGTGACAACACATCTAAGGAAATCAACTAAACGAAGGAGAGGAATATTTCGGCTCACACTTCAAGAGGCTTCCGTTTGCTGCGGCAGGGACAAGGTAGTAGAACAGCTTACCTAATGGGAGGCAGGGAACAAAGAAATAGAGCAAGAGAGTGACTGAATATAAAGGCTTTCTCCTTTCTTGCTTTTCGTCAGTCTGACCCCACCACCACCATGGAATAGTGCTCCCCACCTTTAAAGAGGGTCTTCTCCTCTTTGTTAATTCTTTCTGGAAATACATTAAGAGGTGAACTGCCCTAATCTACTAGGTCTTTTTAATCTGGTCAAGTTATTAAGGTTTCCTACCCTATCAAAGACCTGCTTTTTAGATGCCCAAAGTGTCAAGCTGAATCTGTGAGAGTCATTTCCTGTTCTAAACTCTATTCAAAGCACATGGCCTTTTTTTTTTTTTAATCAGTCAATGTATGGGATGAAGCAGTAATATCAGCTAGAAAAAATGTGCTTTTAGGTCCTAAAGGGGCTATAGATCTTTTCTTTGTTTTTGTTTTTGTTGTTTTCATTGTTGTTGTTCTTGTTGTTCTTGTTGTTGTGGAGCAGGGAAGAAGGAAGAAGCAGCAGCAATAACTTGTTGTTAATTAGAAGGTCATATCCTAAAAAGCTGTGGCCATTTGACTCTTGTGACTTTTTACTAATGTTGTAGGCCCCACATCTTCGTGGAGTTTCTCTCCATCCTCCTGAGAGCAATGTTTTACCAAAGCCTCAAAGATGCTAGCCACTTCACATTTTGCTCAATGTGATTAATCTACTGTCTTTGAGTGTGTATATCAGTGTTCTTTGGGATATTAAAAGATCTAGATCACTTTGGACTATAATATGACAGGAGATGGACTGGCTAATATAGACATGCAGGAGATGGAAAACAAAAATATATATTGTTAAATTTATGGCAGGGCAAACCATTTCTGATCTTGCTACGAACAGGGCTAAGAAATTCACACATTTGGCAAATCACATACCTGAAGCCATGCTAACCTTATTTAGAAGTAAATAACTCTTCTGACAGAAGAAATAAAACAGTGACTACAACCTGGTTAGATTTATGAGAAAATTATGGATTTCCTTTAATAAAATGGAGATACAGTTCCTGATTCCTTTGTAGCTGCAGTTTTCAACCTGTGGGTCACGGCCATCAGAAAACGTATTTCCGATGCTCTTAGGAACTGAGACACTGCTCAGTAGCAAAATTACACTTGTGAAGTAGCAACAAAAATATGTTTATGGTTGGAGGTTGCTAAGATCATAAGAATTATGTTTTACCACTAGTCACAGCCCGCACGCAGGTTGAGAACCACTGCTTTAGATCCATAAGAGTAGCACTAAGTCTGTCCTCCTCACCTCTGGGTGGCAGCAAAGTCAGATGCTTGCATTTGACTCCTTTGGCCAGACAGAACCCAACCCTGAGAGAGGTTACAGCCTTCTTCAAGTATGTCTGGCTCATTTCTACTTTGTGGATAAGACCCAAACAATCCACACCCTGGACTTCTTCAGAGTCTATAGTTTTACTTAGACTCAGGTATCTCTATTTTGATGAGAGATGCTCAAAACACTTCACATCTTCTGGTATCAGTGTCAATTCTATTACATTCTGTTCTGCAGCCTTTGGAATGTTTGGACATCGCCCTTTCACACAATTTCTCAGCAGATCGCCACACATCTTCTAGGTAGACTGGGAAGGTCATTACTGTGTATCTTGCATGTGGTATTGCCAAGTTTTTCTTCCCTTCTCCAGAGCCCCATCTTCTCTTTAATCAATAATTTCAGGATTAAAACAACAACAACAAAACCTAAGGACAAGAACACAGACAAAAAAAACTATGGTTTCTACTAGGGTGGCTGCTTCAGCATCCTGATGCTCCACCCTTGTTTTCTTACAGTGATCTGGGTTGAAAAATGCCTGGGTCGGATGGATGCACACTTATTTAGCTCCTAGGACTATCATAGGCTGTTAACAATTCAGAACTCTGAAGATCACATTTTCCTGGTTGCCATTCCAAGCTCACTGCTCTCTATAAAAATTACATACACCTGACTGTTCAGCACTGACACCTGGCCCTCATTGTTTTGGGCCGATGCTGTCAGTGGATGTTCTGGGATGTTTTCACCTATGTTATCCCTGACCTGTAAGCAACAGTCATCACGGAACCTCTTAACACCAGAAACTCTCTCATCAGAGCTTTCCTCACAGCTTGATAAATTCCATGTTGTCTGGTTTTCCCATGGAACATAATTATCAAGGTTTTGCCTTTATAGTGCACGCATCTAGTTCACTGTATCTACTTCCCCATGTCTTATTAAGTTTCCCTCTCTCCTCCTTTGGAAATTTTGGCATTTCATTTTCATTCAGTGTGGGCTACCACTTTTTTTTATAATTCCAGAAGTCATCTTTTTAACAAGTTTGCTATATCTGTGGGATCTTCGTGACAGTATTAAATCCTATATCGGAAGAGAATATTCCTAATTCAAGAAAACATCTCTTATCCAACCATGTATTTCAGGCCCCTCTGCCTGAGGAACCACTCTTGGTCCTACTCATCCCTTCTCTGCTTCACTCAGAACATCCCATTCCTGCCCACTGGATTTGTTCCTTCCTTTTTAGAACTACCATTCTCTCTGGTTATCGGATATAAGTCTAACAACTAGGAGGTAAGTTGGAGAATATCCTAAGGGGTAGGGGCGAATGGGGTGTGCAGGAAGGTTTCCGGAAAGGAAGGCTACATTTCCTTCAAGCAAGAAGAGGGGCATCCTAGCTTTTCACAGAGAGAGGTGAGCCACTTGAACAGGTGGAAAGGTCTTGGGTGAATTTAGAAATCCAAGCAAGTGTCCTGTTGGCATCAACCTAAATATCGCCATCCTATGTTCTCTGAGCAGAGTTCCCAATCTTAAATCAGCAGTTTACCATGCTTGGCAGTTTGACTTTCTGAAAAGCTCAGTTACGTCATAGTGAGGTTCTGGTTTACTCCCCAGAGCTTTCTATCTCTTTTCACTGCATACGAAGAGAGTACTTTTGCAGTGTGTCAAAAGATTTTAGTTTTATACTTAATGTTGCAATGACTTGCTGATCACATTCTTTACTTGTCCCTCTTCATGTGTGTGTTTCAGCAAATGTTATAGAACAATATAGTATAGAAAACTACCCAAACTGACATTGTATGAAGAAGGTACCTTCAAACAATATATAAATGAATGTTTATGGCTGTATGCCAATCAAACTTTATTTATAAAAACAAGTAGTGGGCAGGAAACTGACCTGTGGTCCAGTTTGCTGATTGCTCACCAAGTATGTCAGTTAAGATTAACAGTTGACATTTTAGCAACTTCATTTTTCTTACATTTTCAGTATATATTTAAGTTGCGCAATGGTAGTACATGCCTTCAATCCTAGCACTTCGGAGGCGCTCTGATTTTGAGGCCAGCCTAATTTATACCGCAAGTTCCAGGACAGTCAGGACTACACAGAGAAACCCTGTCTGGAAAACAAACCAAAAACTTAATGTAAAAAAATTATATAATGTATTTCAATCATATTCTTTTCCCTTTCCCAACTCACCCAAGAACCTTCCCACCTTCTTACCTACCCAACTTCATTACCCTCCCCCATCTCCCTGTCTGTCTCTGTCTCTCTGTCTCTCTGCCTCCTGTCTCTGTGTGTGTGTGTGAAAAACAAAAACAGAAAAAAAAGTTCAAAAGAAACAATAAAATAATAGCACAAAATTTATTAAAACAAAAGTATGCAAAAAAGTTATGGATTCTATTTTATGTTGGCTAACTGCTCCTGGGCATGGGACCTGCCCAGGAGAGTGGTTGACATATCCAGTAACATTTCATTGGGGAAAAAAATGTTTTTTCTTAGGGCTGGTGAGACTGGTCAGCAGTTAGTTACACTGGCTGTTTTTCTATGGGTCCTGAATTCAATTCCTAGCAATTGCATGGTAGTTCACAACTATCTATAAAAAGAATATATCTGATTGCCTCTTCTGGCATGCAGGTGTACACGCAGACAGAGCATTTTTCCTTTTTTTCAAAAAAGTTTTTCCCTAACTTAGCAAGTATGAATTGCAAATAACTTCTTATTGAGGGGTGGGACTTTGTGTCCACTTTCCCCTTCTCCATGCTGGTATTTTGTCTGTTTTGAGTTTATGCCAGCCTTGTGGTATTACAGTCCCTGTGACTTAATTTAAGTACCAGCCGTATTGTTTCTTGGACATTGTTCTACATCTACCATATGTAGCTCTTATAATCTTTTCTGCCTCCTCTTCTGCATAGATCCATGAGCTTTGAAAGGAAGGTTTTGATAAAGGCATTGCATGTAGGGCTCAGTACTGCTGTACTGTGTAGTTGTGAGTCTCTGAGCTAATTCTCATCTACTGTAAGAAGCTTCTCTATGAGGGTTGTGCAATGCTCTGTTATATTGCTATAGCTTTATGCCAATAGGAGTTGTTTTATTGCTATGTTTCTTTAGCAAAAACGTAGTGGAATGTTTTCCCCTAGAGCCAGTGACTTATCTAATTTCAAGTCCATTATCAGTGTCAGGTACGAGCTCCATCTCATGGAGAGGGCCTTAAATTCACAGAATTGTTGTTGGTTATTCCCATAACATCTGTGCCACTAGTACACTGGTATATCTTGAAGGCAAGTTACTGTTGTGTGTTTCAGGGTTTGTAGCTGGGTGACATTGAGAACTGCTTTTCTCCTCTGATAGTGTGAAAGTCACAGTTTAGTATCATCAATGCTAGTCAGGAGGTGTGAAGCTTCCTTCTGGGTACCAGTTTGATTTTACCCAGTGACATAAGTGGTTATCTTTGGCAATTGGACCTTACCATCAGGTTTTGGAGTGGAAAAAAAGGCTTTGAAATATCCTGTGAAGTTTGGGGGCTCGGTAGATGGGGCCCCCTTGCCAATGACCCAATAATATGTAACCTAGTCTTGGCCTTAGAGATTTCACTTGGCATAAGGTGTCCAGCTAGGGCATTGCCTCCCCCACTATGTGATGACCCCATTTAACCTCCTTTCATATAATCCATCTCAACACCTGCTTCCCTGGATCAATCCAGCCACTAAGTGTTGCCATTTGAGTACCCCCAGGAAGCAAACAGATGGGGGTTAGTGAGGAAGATGGTCTCTAGGGCAAGGAAAAGAAGCAAACATGGGTAGGTGGTGGGAGACAGTGAGTTACAATACAAACCCAGATAAGAGCTTCAGCAATCTCACAATGTACTCTGAAGGTAGAAATCTTCCAACAGAACGGTGCTGTGCTGGGCTGAAGGAGCTGAGCCTGTCAATGTAGGACACTCAGGAAGATAAAGGTAGAGGCAAAGTTCTCTCTGAAGTCGATGCATACTGGAAATAGGCTGAGAACTGAAGGCTGCGGATGGCACTCCCTAGAGCTGTAGCAACAAGAACTGCTTTGAAGTGGGACGAGCTAGTGCATTTCTGAGTCCATCACACTCCTGAGCAAGTTTTATCCAACAATCCCTACCATTCTGCTTCACTCATCTTTGTTTTCTCTCACTACCCATGCTGCCTTTCTCCTATCTCAATACCACTTCTGGTCACAACACATTTCAAAGCCCCTGTCAGGAGCTCTGTGCCTTGTTCCTGTTCCTCAGTTATTGTGTCTGTTTCTCAGCCCTGCTTTCTCAGCTTCTCTCAATCAAAGCTTGTCTTAGGGCTGGCTTGCAGAGCACTGGCCAGTGATGGCGCAGACGCCAGCCCTTCATTGTGGCTGAGCATGGTTAGTGGCTAAATACCTACAGTAAAAGGCTTTGAACAGTAGTTTTTGCCTTCAAAAAGCAAAATAATTAAAGATTTATAGGGGATAGGGGCAACAAAACAACAATAAATGAACTCAAAGCTCCATGTAAAATTTCAGCCAGTTGACAAAATTGTCTCCTGGTGAGAAGGGCCAGTAGAGCCATCTAGAGATGAGTTAGGTTATTGGTAGCCCAGACTAATTTGTCTGGTACCCTGGGGCAAGTCTTTTGTGCTCTATTTCCCCCTCCTGTCAGCCCATCTGTATATTGAAAAATAGAGCGCTTTTTTCTTTGCCTCCATTCTATCCTCCGGAGGCACTTGGAACCATTAAAAATGCAAGTTTTTTTTTTTTTTTTGAAAAGGTGATGAGCAAATGATATCACATAGAAAATGGGGAAACATTAGTTCAGGAGAAAGAGGAAACTTTGGTGCGAAAACTGCAAATGCTTGTTAGGTTTGAAACACACAGGAAAGCTAACAGGGTCACTGTGAAAAATGAAGGGGAAAAGATAGAACAGACAAGAACTAAAATGAGCAAGCCAGGTATCACAGTTCATGCCTATGATCGATCCCAGCATTCTGGAGGCCGAGGAAAGAAGACAGCAGTGAGTTCAGACCACCCTGAGCTGTAGAATAAGTTCTAGGTCAACTTGGCTATCGTGAGGTCCTACCCCCAGCAACCCCCAGCCCCCCACCATCACCAAAAATGGTGCTGGCAAGAAGATCGTTAAAGAATGGAGGAAAAGGAAGAAACAATGAAGTAAATGGAAAGCAGAGGAGGAAGAAGAGGATGGGAGAAGGCATCAAAGGCCATCCCTACACACTCTGATCTTCTACCAGAATGGTCCATTCTCTAATAAATCCCACCACTTCCACATGGAGCCCAGAGCTCATGGTAGAGAGGGAAAGTGCACCTAGAATGTGGAAATAAGAGCCAAGACAAGATTTCCTCACCCACCACCATTCCTTGCTCAATTATTTGCCCAATACATCTGGTTAACTGGGACATAGATCTATCTTCTTACTTACACAGATCTACCCTACCACACATAAGGAGAAGCTGGATTAGGATATCAGAAAAGTGTAAAGAGAGCTGGAAGACACCAAGCTGGGAGGTTACACATGAGGATCCAGATCCAGTTCTCTGGTTTTAACCATCACCTAAGTGTATGCTCAGAAACTCAAGCACTATCATAAACCCATCTTAGTGTCAGGAGAAAGCTTTAGATTGCCTTATCCTGCAGACATAGTACTCAAGAATCCATAAGAATGTTAAGATAATGGGGGTTGTTTATTAAATATAGGTTTATTGTGCTCCTCTCCCCTGGCAGCAGTAAAGTGGACTCCTTAAATGAATGTGGTAAAAGCAGATTATAAAAGCAAAGATCTAAGGGAAGCAGACATTTAAGCACCCCACCTACTGTACATACGAGTCACCAAGGACTGCTGAATGCACAGGCCACACACAAGCATAGAATTTCCTATCCACTTTGCCTCAATTATACAGGTAGCATGCTAACATCAAACCCCTTCACTCTTGGTAGTAATTATTTCCCCAGTGTTTGCCCTCTTCTTCCCTTTCTTCTTGTATAATAATTTTAGTCCCCCAGGGTGCAATCAAATCTCCGATCCAGAAGACATAATTAAATTTGGTTCTGTATAGAATTTCTCATATCTATACTCAGAGTGCTTGAATGGGTGATACTGATATGTAGGAGCAGTGTTCTCCCACCCCCTTTTCTGCATGCATGTAAGCAGAGAACCTTGCCTAGCCTATTGTCTGAGATGTTGGGGATCTGTGTGTACTGCAATAACATGTGTGACTCCTGAATGACCCTCAGACTTAGGAGAATGGCTATTTTGTCCTGACACTCTCTAGGAAAGCATCTACTTCCATTGACTGTTATTGCATTTCACATGCCAGGTGCCTAAAGTTTGTGGGTGTGCGCACGTGTGTGGTGGTGGAAAGAAGGCCATAGCAACACCGACAAGAAAAAAAATAGAAAAAGGGAAAATGAAAAGGTTATGAGATTATATACTGGGAAGGAATCTTGATAGCTGAGTTTAATAAAGGCTTCTTATATGCTAGGCTTTTTCTTTTTACAGAAATTGAATGAAATTCCAAACAAATCTGAATTTGAGTTTTTTCTTTTTCTTTTTTTTTTTTTTAGTTTTTTTAAATTGGATTTTTTATTTACATGTCCAATGTTATTCCCTTTCTCAGTTTCCCATCCATAAGCCTCCTATCCCATCCCCACTACCCCTTCTTCTATGAGGTTGTTTCCCCTCCCATTCACCCACCCCTTCACTGCCTCCCTGCCCTGACATTTGTCTAGACTGGTGGGTCCAGCCTTGGCAGGACCAAGGGCTTCTCCTCGAATTGGTGCCAAACAAGGCCATCCTCTACCACACATGCAGCTGGAGCCATGGATCTGTCCATGTGTACTCTTTGGGTAGTGGTTTAGTCCCTGGGAACTCTGGTTGGTTGGTAGTGTTCTTATGGGGTTGCAAGCCCCTTCAATTCCTTCAATTATTTCTCTAACTCCTCCAATGGAGACCCCATTCTCAGTTCAGTGGTTTGCTGCTAGCATTTGTCTCTGTATTTGTCATGCTCTGGCTGAGCCTCTCAGGAGACAGCTATATCAGGCTTCTGTCAGCTTGCACATCTTGGCTTCAGCAATATTGTCAGATTTGGTGGCTGTATGTATACGGGCTTGATCCCCAGGTGGGGCAGGCTCTTAATGGCTATTCCTTCAGTCTCTGCTCCAAACTTTGTCTCCATATCTCCTCCTATGAATATTTTGGTTCCCCCTTTTTAGAAGGACTGAAGCATTCACACTTTGGTCATCCTTCTTCTTGAGCTTCATGTGGTCTGTGGATTGTGTCTTGGGTAATTTGAGCTTGAATCTGACCTGTACTTGGTACAAGTTGGATCATCTGTAACAAATTAGCTTCCCTACACTTTGGTTTTTTCAATGGGGATACTAAAACTTACATCACAGAATAATGAAAGAAAATTAAATAAGTGGCACTTTGAATAATGAAAAGAAAATGTTTATCATATAGTAACCATCAATATTATTATCTTCAAACCAACTCTGATACATGCTTTCAAAATGAGTAAACTGAGGCTCCAAAGAGTTTAAATAACAAGTATTTAAGGACATACAACAATAGGAGATAGACTTACGATTTGATACAACTCTCTATGATTCATTCCACTGTGGAATGATATCTCAGAGCATCCAAGATAGTATTCATGGAAACAGCAGACCAACTTTGGTGGTAGTTTTTCAGATTGCCTAAAATATGTCAGTTCCACTTCCAGCATACACACCTCTGTCCCTCAACTCTTAGCTATTTGGGGTGTAGATTAGCTCATTGCTCTGAGCTCCAGGGGCTGCATGTGATCCAGTGATCCAGATACAGCAGAGTACATCCAGCTATGGGTCTTAGTTGTCTTAAAACAGGAGAAAATTAGACACTAAACACTGAAGGAAGACCTGTAGAATATGCCTAGCTATCACTCTGTGCCTGGCCATTTCTCTCCTCCAAGACTTCATTCAATTAATGTCCCGTGAATAACACGTTCAGGAAACACTGCAATAAACACAAAAGACATGTTTGAGCCCTTAGGACTAACAGGAATCTCTGTAAAAAATGTCATACTAAGACAGAACAAAAGTGCAGCCATCCTCTTACTAGTATTCGGCCACCAAAGAATGTATTAAATAAAAATACTTAATTATAATAATTGAAGACATGTGTAATTGAAGTAATTACATGAGTTAAATGAGAAAGAAAGAAGGGTCAGAGATTTTAATAGCAGCATGATAGATGGATTTAGTTAATTAGATAAGGCATCCTCTCACACTAAGCCTTTCTAACACGGGCTTGTCAGTCATACAACTTGCTGTATTAACCATCCCTTCTAATAAAAATTGTTCACAGACTTCTAAGAGAAATATCCTTCGGTTGTTTACAAACAAAGAAGGGTCAGCGAACTATACAGCACAGCACCGAAGTCTCACCCAGGGATGGTTAATTTATCCGCTAGACTTCATCCTTCTGATATTCTGTCAAGAAGAGCTCCATGCACGTCATAGTATACTAACCAGGCATGGTGGCACATGCCCTTAATCCATGCACTCAGGTGGGAGAGGCAGTCAGATCTCTGTGAGTTAAGCAAGCCTCGTCTACAAAGTGAGTTCCAGGATAGCTGGGGTTGTTACACAGAGAAACTTTCTCAAAACGGCAAAACAAACTAACAGATAAATCAAAAGAGTAGATGCCATTATTCTTCCTGGTACAAAGATGAGGCAGTTTTGAGTTAAATATTGTGTATGTCTAATAAGAAAAGCACTGATGTTGAAATTAGATCATTGAACACCAAAATGTATACTCTCAGTCACCTCGAGTATCCAAACAATGGGAGAAATGAGAAAGGATGCAAAGGGAAGGATGCACAGAAAGTGGCAGAGTCTTGTAAATGGTGTCAAGGTGCACCTTATTGATTCTGGGTCCAAGAGTGATGACACTAGTGCTTGGCACTATCTGGGAATACAGAGAGTAGATCATCTCAGACTCCCTGGAATGTCCTCTCAAATGTCATTGCAGTCTTTTAAGCCATTTTCATAGCTCAGAAAGCTTACATAAGTTTCTTCCAGCTCAAGAATCTAATGCTCTTCTTCAACTATGGGTTCTTTATGTGTGATAGTCTAAGATTCCATAATTTCTAAGTTATATCTTTGGCAATACCTCTACCATATCTTTTTAAAACATATCTTCTTCATTCTTTCTCTCCTGTGTGTATGTATGTGCCCTTGCTCTCCACCAACCCCTATATAGATCCCAACTAAGGACTAATTATACCTGATTCTAATTAGCATTTGAGGTCAGAATGAATAGGGTATGATCAAGGTGGAATGGCTGTAGACTATTTCCTCCTCTTTTGTCTCAGTTAGGGTTTTATTACTGTGAACAGACACCAGGAACAATGCAAGTTTTATAAAGGACATTTCATTGGGGCTGGGTTACAGGGTCAGAGGTTCAGTCCATTATCATCAAGGTGGGAGCATGGCAGCATCCAGGCAGGCATGGTGCAGGAGGAGCTGAGTTCTACATGTTCACCTAAAGGAAGCCAGGAACAGATTGAGCATCCCCAGGCAGCTAGGAAGAGGGTCTCCAAGCCAACCCCACCGTGACACACTTCCTCTAACAAGGCCATACCTTCTAATAGTGCCACTTCCTGGGCCAAGAATATGTAAACTATCACATCTTTCTATTAGATGTGAATCACTCTTGATAAAGAGACCTAAGAAAAGAGGGACTTGAGATACAATTATTACCTAGAATATTGTCTCATCTGTGTCCTGCCATTGTCTGAAAAACTGCCCAGACCTGACCAGTCCCATGATTACCATGCTTGTCTGCAGTCCTCTGGGCATCTCTCTCCTCTTCATTTTATCACTCAATGAGCTTTGCCCCTTTTCTTCACCTGCACTGCTTTCTTCTTGCCCATTTTAGAAAAGAGACATGTAGAGGAGAAAGAGAGGGAGCGGGAGTATATGTACCATAATCATTTAGGCTCCTTTAGATCCAGAGGACATCAGATACCCTGGAATTGAAGTTACAAGCTGTTGTGTTGGTAACTAAAGTCAAGTCCTCTGCAAGAACAATGAGTTTTCTTGGTCACTAGGCCACTTCTCTAGCCCCTTGCTTTTATTTTCAAAGGGGACCTTGTAAACTCTTTGTTCCATGGATATGAATGCAGTTATGCCCTTTCCTTTAGATATAAAGCGGTCAATGAAATGATAACAGTTAGGCAGTCTTGGTAGCATAGGCCTATACTCTCAGGTACTCGAGAGGTGGACACAAGGAGATTTCAAGTTCAAGGATGTCCTGGTCTCCAGAGTAAACTCAAGACAAGTCAGGGTAACTCAGTGAGACCATGTTTCAAAATAAAAATTAAAAATAAGGCTAGAGACATGGCTCATTGTTATAGGGTTCCTAGCACATGCAAGGCTCTTCGTTCAATGCTCAATACTTACAACAAACTGAGGTCTGCTTCACCTTCCTGATTGGATTTGTATGGTCCCATTGTTGATTTTATTCAGTCTACCCACAGACACAACCTCCATCAACTCTTCTCCATCATTCCTTAACTTGTAAACATTTAGTTAATAACTACCATTTGTCTTTCTACAAAAGCAAGGCCATTTAGATAAAGGGAAGCCTGACATTAGAATTTAATTTGTGGTTAAAAAAAGAAAGCAGGGTATATAGAGATAAAAGAAAATCACCTCTTGTACTCACTGTACTATGGATTCAATATTAGACTTGGGTACAGACTGTAAGATTACTCTAAGAGAAGATAAAAAGCATGTTTTGCTTAAGGAACTCAAACAAGCTTTGCACACCATCCATGATTAGAACAGGAATATAAATATCTCTCTCCTATATATCAACAAGACAGGGATATTGAAATCTCCTTAGGTAATAAAATGATGTTATTACCAAGGAGAATGAAAATATGTAAATAACAGCCCCACAAAAAAAAGATAAAGTAAAACATTTCTCCTTCAAACTTTCCTTGAGTTTTCTTTCTTCCTGAGGATGAGAATCCTGCCAAGTTTGAAGCTTATTGCTTTAAACATTTCTGAGTTATATAATCACATGAACGAGATTGAAGTATTTTCATTGAGAGGGGAACTTGAAGGGGAGGAAGTTTCTGCAGTTTGACTTAGAGGTAGGGAAACTAGTGGGATTATATGACTTCAAAATATATGACTTCACATTTTCAAAATATATTTGAAGAACCCTCACTTCAAGCTGAGCTATGAAGCATGACCAGTTCTCGGCTAATTCCTCTGTGATGAAAAGAATGATGATTCAGAAATGTCAAAGGAGAAATGGAAGTTGGCTCATTATTATACATGTGCTGAGTTCCTATTCCCCAGTATGGTCTGGATGACTCAAGGAGAAAACATTCACATTACATGAACTTCTAGAGAATGAATATTTGTAACATTTCCAGTGTGATCATCAAATGAACTCCCTGATATGGGTATTATCAAGTCAGTTTATAGACTCACCAAGGCTAATTGATACAGCTAAGAATGGGCATTTGGGGCTCTGTTTTCAAACTCTATGTATGTTTCATTAACCATAGAACATAGATGCCCTAGACAATGAGACCAAGAAGACAGGGAACTGCCCAAACAAAATGCTATTCTACATATTTCCACTATCATAGCCTTTCTTATAAAAGATGAAGTAGAATTTGTGGATTGTTAAGAACAAGACAACTGAAGCACAAACGTCAATGGCAGCACCCCTTAGTTTGAGTTATGACCAGGTCAAAAGAAAAGAAAAAAGAAAAAACAGAAGAAGAAGTAATCACTCTAAAATGGAGCTTACCCAAGAATGATGCCTGGTATTTTTTTTTAATGCTAACCAGATAAACTTTAGAATGTTGCATGCTATCTCTATTCAAGCATGAGTATATTGAGTTTATGCAGTAGCCACTGTCCTTGGTCCTAGAGTTCCAAAGAATAAAAAGTATTCCTCTCCAAGAACATCATTGTTAAATTACATATCTCCAATGAAAACAGAGTACAGGAAAAAGACCAAATATTCTGCCAAGTGAATCTGAGAAATCTTTATAGGCATGATATTTAAGCTTAAACCAAGGAAGAAAAGAATGCAAGAAAAGAAAATACATTCCAAGAGCCCGTTCCTTAACATGATTTTTAATCCTATTCATGGGGTAGGAAGACCTCATACATTATATAACCTTTTTGTGAATCTACTGGTCACCCAGGGGTCATAATATTTGGTTGACTCCAGATTTATTATAAAAGTTTTGAATAACAGTGTAAGTTTTTAAGACCTAAAAGAGATATTCACAAACAGAAGAATGGTGTGTTTTAACTAAAGGACATTTGAACTCTAATTTTATTAAAGATGGGGTATCTTCTTAGGATAAAGATTTTTTTTTAATCTCAGTAATTATTACTACAGTCTCAAAAGCTAAAATGGTCTGTGTCTGGATTGGTCCTAGGAAATCAGATTTTCTTAGAAAAGAAACTAAATTTGCCTTAAAATTATGCCTTGTCTTATGATCATCTTAGAAATTGTAGAAGGAAAAGAGCTTCCCTTAGATCTTAGAGGTTTTCTAGATCCATAAAAATGTGAATATATGTTGAGCCAGGAGACAGAAATGGAAGGCAAAAGAGATGGCTTTGGGCTAAATGGCAAAATCAAACAAAAAACAAAAAACCAACAATGACAAGAAAAAAGTAAAAGAAAAAAAAAAGAAAAAGGGTCAAGGTGCTAAAAGAGTAGCTCTGTATAACACATGCTAAGCATGTGCAGGATACTAAGTTTTATTCCTAGCAAGGGTGGGTGAAGAGAAGAGAAAAAGGGAAGGAATGTGAGAGGAGAGAAGGGGAGGGGAATGGTGGGAAAGGGAGGGGAGAGAAAATTTTAGTGATACTAGATACAATAGGAATGTTCCAATCCAAAGAACTCACACCAAGCCAGAAAGAGTTTATAGTTCCCTTAAGGAGAATGTTGATCCAGACAACTATTCCTTTTCAAGTTAAAGATTATCTACTCATATGAGAAGTAGCAGAATACAACTTCTAGATGTTTGTTTTTTAGTAATTTTTTAAAAGAACAGAAATTTGGGTTGATAGAGAATGGGGTTGGATTTGGGAGGACATAAGGGAGGGTATGAATGTGGTCAAATAGATATTATATGGATTATAAGTTCTCAAAGAACCAATAAAATGAAATTCATGTTTAATAAGAAATAATAACTATGAACAGTGTTTCGGGAGAGAAAAGGGATGTAGACAAATTTAATAGAGTACAGCATCAATGCTACAGATCACTGGGGACTGTTTCATAATGATTAAGGATATAGCATAGTGCTGGTTAATAGTGAACATCTCATTCTTTGGAAAAATAATTTATACTGTTGGCCAATTTCTACAAGTAATATTCCTTCTGGGGGGGGGGACTTCAATTTGTAATATGATGCCACTGAGCATAGAATTGAGAAGAGCTGTGGACAGTCAGCTCTTATGGGCCTGGGTGAGCCAGCGAGAGCCAGATGCAGCAATCATTGTGGGATGTCTTTACTGGAGATGCTGAAAGTTTGTGCAATTTTGCTTTCAGGAGACTGCGAAGATCAAAATATTATATTAATGGGAATCTGAGGGGAAAGTGAGAAAAGGTTGAGTCCAATCCTGATTGATATTACATTATAATATTTATATTTATATATTTAAATATTATATTTATCATAATAAGCCCTTGGCTTATAATACTTACTGGAGAGATTTACAAAGTCAAGGTTTAGAAGCTGAAGATTTGTCTGGTCAATAGGCCATTGTATTGGCCAAAACTCCTTGATTTCATGGCCTTCTGCAAGAGCTTTACAAAACAAATATTTATTCAGCATAATTTTTAAATAGCTAATGGAGTTGGACTGACATTTAGTAACAATACATACTAACATGTCCATCTGCCTGTTTACAGTCAGCCTCGGGCTTTTACTGGTGACTTTGTTGTATTGCTGGTTAAACATTTGAGTATCATTCATGTCTCAACCAAGAAACCAAAGCTGAGGGAGAAAGGAGAGCGCTGCTGGAGCCAGAAAATACTCCTAGCCTTAAAAGGTCATGGTGGAAAAGGAGAGCAATGAAATAAAGAGGCTAAAGGGTTGAAATCTCAGCCAAACCTTTCTGGAAGTCAAAGAGGAAGAAGCAAGGGAAGTGAAGCATGAGCAGCAGAACCCAACAGAGAGGGGAAGATTGGAAGAAGAGACATTACTCAGCGCAGGTAGCATCTAAAAGCAGAGGGAAAATCTGAATCCTATGACAAATGTGCTTAGAGATACAGACTTCAGACATGTTAACTTTGGCTTCTGTTTCACAGTCTTCTGAGGCAAACGCTCTTGGTAGCAGGGCCATCTGGTCAAGAGCAAACCTTGTCAAATGACAGAGTCCCTGGAATTAAGCAGCACCACAGGGAAAGAAGTAGAGAGGTCATAGAGGACAGGGATGATACACATCTGTACGCCTCCCTCTCCAATGAGAGCTAATGCTTACATTTGTTCTCAGAGACTGGACATGAGGACCACAGTTTGGAATATGCCCAATGAACAAACAGATCTCAAAGAACAAAACTGGTCAACCATCGCTGTTTCAGTGGAGAAGAATCATGTATCTCTGAAAAGAAAATCTCAGTCTCTCCTACCTCTGATGTGTTGTTGGTTATGAATGGGCTTTTGTGTGAGTATTTTAAAATTGGTGCTATGGCATAAGCCAAGTCGAGACATGCTGAGGTTTCAGTGTTTTCCTTGTTTTAATCTACATACTTTTAGATATGACTTACCAAAAGGTCAATGTGAATACTCCCCTTCCTGCTAGTGAGTTTCTCAGTGTTTGACATTGTTGGTGTGATCCAATAGTCCTAACTGAATTCTGAGTTGCTTGTTTATTCTACGATGCTACCAAATCCATTTGCCTCAGCTTAGTTCCCTTACCCATTAGATATCTGAAGATCTAATGCCCTAAAGAAGGAGTTGATGAAGGGCCTTACATACCAGCATAAGGTTGCCCCAGAATGAACATAAAAGGTCAAGTACAGTGGTGTTCCCTTACAATCTAGCACCAGGTAAAGATAAAAGGTAGCTTAATGGCTAGCTAGTCTTGTCTGATCAATGAGCTCTAGACTAAGTGAAAGACAATATTTCAAAAAACAAGGTAGAGAACAATAGAGGAAAATGCTCAGTGACATTTTCTGAGGGAGATCTGGTATATAACCTACTCCATTGCTTTGTGCCCCCTCATACTGAACATAGAAACCAGTATTTCAAAGTCCATCAAAGGAATCCAATCACTCCAAAGCAAAGTTGGGCAACAACAAAAGATAGTATGGTTTTACAAATGACATCATATGGCATAAGTGTTCCTACTAGACATATCTATACTCTAAATCACCCTCCCCACCCTGCTCAAACGAGAGAGCCTCTGCATCTCACAACTGCCACCTCTTCCCACACAACTCCTAGGTCTTCTCTTGCCCCAGAAACTTCAATTTGCCTCCTCTTATATTATACAAATTAAGTCTTGATCTTTGAAAAAGGAGCTAAACCCATCCAGTGGAAAAAAGATAGCAAATGGTGCTGGTTCAACTGGAGGTCAGCATGTAGAAGAATGCAGATCGATCCATTCTTATCACCCTGTACAAAGCTTAAGTCCAAGTGGATCAAGGACATCCACATCAAACCAGATACACTCAAACTAAAAAGAAGTGGGGAAGAGCCTCGAACACATGAGCACTGGAGAAAATTTCCAGAATAAAACAATAGTGCTTTATGCTCTAACATCAAGAATTAACAAATGGAACTTCATAAAATTGCAAATCTTCTGTAAAGCAAAAGACTCTGTCATTAAGACAAACCAGCAACCAACAGATTGGGAAAAAAAACTTTACCAATTCTACATCCAATAGAGGCCTAATATCCAATACATACAAACAACTCAAGAAGTTAGACTCCAAAGAATCAAGTAACCCTATTAAAAAATGGGGTACAGAGCTAAACAAAGAATTCTCAGTTGAGGAATAGCAAATGACTGAGAAGCACCTAAAGAAATATTCAACATCCTTAGTCATCAGGAAAATGCAAATCAAAGCAACACTGAGATTCCATCTTACCCCCCAGTCAGAATGGCTAAGATAAAAAACTCAAGTGACAACAGATGCTGGTAAGGATGTGGAGAAAGAGGAACACTCCTCCACTGTTGGTGGGATTGTAAGTTGGTACAACCATTCCGGAATTCAGTCTGGAGGTTCCTCAGAAAATTGAATATAATATTACCTGAGGACCCAGCTATACCACTCCTGGGCATATACCCAAAAGATGCCCCAACATATAACAAGGACACATGCTCCACTATGTTCATAGCAGCCTTATTTATAATAGCCAGAAGCTGGAAAGAACCCAGATGCCCTTCAACAGAGTAATGGATACAGAAAATGTGGTACATTTATACAATGGAGTACTACTCAAGTATTAAAAACAATGACTTCATGAAATTCATAGACAAATGGATGGAACTAGAAAATGTTATCCTGACTGATTGACATAAAAACACACATAGTATACACACATAGTAATATAAGTGAATATTAGCCCCAAAGCTCAGATTACCCAAGATACAATCCACATGAAGCTCAAAAATAAGGATGACCAAAGTGTAGATGCTTCAGTCCTTCTTAAAAGGGGGAACAAAAATATTCATAGGAGGCGATATGAAGACAAAGTTTGGAGCAGAGACTGAAGTAAAGGCCATCCAGAGACTGCCCCACCTGGGGATCCAGCACATAAACATACAGCCACCAAATCCAGACAATATTACTGATGCCAAGAATTGCACGCTGACAGGAGCCTGATATAGCTGTCTCCTGAGAGGCTCTGCCAGAGCATGACAAATACAGAGGTGAATGTTCGCAGGCAACCATTGAAGTGAGAATGGGGTCCACATTGGAGGAGTTAGAGAAAGGATGGAAGGAGCTAAAGGAGTTTGCAACCTCATAAGGACAACAATACCAACCAATCAGATTTCCCAGGGAGTAAACCACCATCCAAAGAGTATACACAGACAGACTCATGGTTCCAACTGCATATGTAGCAGAGAATGGCCTTATTGAGCACTAATGGGAGAAGTCCTTGGTTCTGCCAAGGCTTGGCACCCCCACTTCCAGTTTAGGGAATGTCAGGGCAGGGACGGGTAGATGGATAGGTGGGGGAACACCCTCGTAGGAGAAGGGAGAAGGGGCATGGGACTGAGGGAAACTGGGAAAGGGGATACCATTTGAAATGTAAATAAAAAATCCAATAAAAATGAAAATAAAAAAAGATTCTGGAGCTGATGGAGAGGAAGGTGAACAGGGAATGTTGAAATGATCTAGAAAGATGAAAGTGTATGGTGAGCAGGTAGCCAAAGGCATGGAGATGTTGAGAAACACTAGGAACGTATATGAAAACAAGCATGAAATTATGCATGAATCATTATTACCAGTATTATATATCATGTTTAAAATGACATGAATGAATGAATGAATGAATGAATGAATGAATGAATGTAGAAAATAAATTACATTGCCATTCACTTCAGGAATAGGTCTACAGTTAATGAGCCTCTTCCCAGGAGGAACTCATAGCAGGCTAAATGACAATGATAGTTTGAGGCTACTTGGTTTTGTTATTAATGACTACTTCAGGTAGAAGCCTTGCTTCTCAGGGTTACTGGTATTCAAACTTTGGGCCTTTGTATGAGCATCCTTGTTTCAGTAGAGCTACTTCCATGAGAAACCTCATCCCCTGGCAACAAAGCCCATGCCTACAGGCTTGGGATATGATTTAGAGACAGGAATGACAATTTCCTTCCAATTGCATCCTGTCAGTGTCTTCTTAGGCATTGGATAGAGAGGGATTCTGAGGGCACATGTAGAATAAGCAAGCAAGAGTTTTGCCTCCCTTGATATTCTCAGTCCTATATGCTGGCCCATGGTAATAAAGACTTGTAAGGGAGAGTTTTGTCAAATAATGAAAATACAACTGATTTAGGGCGAGATAAGTCTAGATTTGAATGCCAATGCTGCCTTTCATATTTTGTGAGGGGAGCCTACAAACTTGATATTCTTATTTGTGGGAGAGCCTCAAAAGCATACCCAACAGAGCGGTCAGAAAGTGATCTGACATACATTAAAATCTAGGCTGCCTCTGGCATATGGTTAGTATATTCAAAGCATGGTAGTTTTCCTTCTTGGCTAAAAAAAGCGACCATGCTTTCTCGTGCAAACTTCACAGCTATATCAGCCAGTATAAAAATCCGCTGATAGAAAAGCACAATTGTAGGGCTACATACAACCAAAGACTGTATATCTTTTCTGCCTAGGACAGAATGTTACAGAGCCATTACACGTTTGTCTTTCTTTGAGTGATGCAAAACGGAGAAGCAAGGGCTTGATGTGGATGAAACGCAATTTAACACACAATGAAATGAAAATTCTATAGCTTGAGAATCAGAGAATATTCTTGAAATGGACTTCTTTCAGAGCCATAAATTTCACCAACTGGATTTTTTAAGTATCCCCCTTATCAACCTTTTGAAATGAAGGTTGATTAGGTTCAATGGGAAATCTGCATTTCATCATGAAAATGGAACACAATGTCCTTGGCTCAGTCTCCTGAGGAGCAGCAATCTGTGGCACTGTGTGCAAAGTGTGGGGTACAAACAGGTATCAAATTGATTTCAGGTGTGACAAACAGGAAGCATGCATTTGCATAACTCAAAAGGTAAGAAAAGTATGGCTTCCGTGCTCATTGAGACTCCTTGTGAAGGAAACCACCTCCAAATGGCTATTCCAGCCTTTGAATTTACAAAGAGCTTATGTGACAAAAGGAGGACATTTTGATTAAGTGAGTTTACATGTTTAAATATTCAGAGGAGGGTAGAGTCAATTATCACACAGTAAATGCCGCAACAGTAAGACTCATTGAAGAATCAGGTCTAAGCTGAGAAGAAGACCCCTGCAGTGAAGTATTTGGCAAATAAACATGAGGACCTGAGTTTGGAACCCTAACAATTATGTAAAAAACTAAACATGACAATATATATCTGTAACCCCAATGCTGGGGGTGGGGTGGCAGAAACAGGATCCTTAAGGCTTGCCAGGAATCATGGAGCTACAGATTGAGTAAGAAACCTATCTCAGCTGATGTCATCCCTCTTGGGTCCTGGGAGCTTCTTGCTTTCCTGGCACCTTGGACTTTCTGGTGGCTACCCCAGTTCACCATCCCCCATTGCTACATACCTCCAACAAAGGGGAGAGAACACCTGTAGAGGTTCTCTATCCAGAGGTTAGGCATGACCCCTAGTTGAGAGGTGCGGCTACGCACCCGTCTCCAAAATTTTAACCCAAAATTGCTCCTGTCTAAAGGAAATACAGAGACAAAGAGTGGAGCAGAGACTTAAGGAAAGGCCATCTAGAGACTGCTCACCTGTGGATCCATCCCATATGCAGACAATATTGCTGATACCAAGAAGTGCTTGCCGACAGGAGCCTGATATAGCTGTCTCCTGAGAGGCTCTGCTAGAACCTGACCAATCACAGATGTGGATGCTTTCAGCCAACCATCAGACAGAGCACAGGGATCTCAATGGAGGAGTGAGAGGAAGGACTGAAGGAGCTGAAGGGGTTTGCAACCCCATAGGAAGAACAATAATATTAACCAACCAGACACCTCCCCCAGAGCTCCCAGGGACTAAACCACCAACTATGGCACCAGCTGCATATGTAGCACAGGATGGCCTTGTCTGCCATCAATGGGAGGGCAGGCCCTTGGTCCTGTGAAGGCTTGATGCCCCAGTGTAGGGAAATGCTAGGGCAGTGAGGCAGGAGTAGGTGGGTGAGTGGGGAGCACCCTCATAGAAGTAGGAGAAGGGGAGATGTGATAGGGGGCTTACAAAGGGGAAACCTGGAAAGGAGATAACATTTGAAATGTAAATAAATAAAATAACCAATACAAAAAAAAAAAGCTATCTCAAAAACTAAAGCACAGAGTAACTGAGCAAGACACCCAAGGTTGATTTCTGGTCTCTGTACACATGCACATACTCATTTGCATACCTGCTCTCTCTCTCTCTCTCTCTCTCTCTCTCTCTCTCTCTCTCTCTCTCTCTCTCTCTGTCTCTCTCTTTGTCTCTCTCTCTCTCTTTCTTACACACACAGAGAAAGAGAGAGAGAGGAGGGAGGGAGGGAGAGAGGGAGAGAGGGAGGGGGGAGAGAGGGAGAGAGAGAGAGAGAGAGAGAGAGAGAGAGAGAAAGAGAGAGAATTGAGCTATATTGGATATTTCTTTAATCCTCACTTTTTTTGAAAATTGCATAGTGTGCAACTCAAGAGAATGTGTCTATATAATAACCTGAACAAATAAATAAACACATAAAAAGTGTGAAGAAAGTGTGTATGCGTATTGTGTATCTTGTTCCTAAAACAACAGTGAAGTGTGCACCTGATTTCACAGGTTAATTAAGGAGTCTGGCAGAAGGTGAAAGCTGGCATTCTCCTGATTCTGGCTGTTACTAGTCAAGACATGAACATAACTGATGTTTCTCCAATACCCAGATGTGCCACCTAATCCCAGGAAAACGCATTATCTCTAACAGGCTTAATGTCAGATTGGAGTCAAAATGTTTTCAGATCAAGCCAGGGGCCTCTGGAAAGCTGAGTAAGCTATTTGCCTGGCAAAAGAGTTGAAACTGAGGGGAGAGTTCTGCAGGCTGACACGGGTAGAGAGAATTGGGTAGTCAAGTTCATGACACTCTCTTCCTCAATCCTGTACCTTTAAATCAAGTTGACCTGACTATGGAGTAAGTGGTTTGTGGTCAGTTAACACAAGAGGTACGGGAATCCCATCTCCTGCAATTATTCTGTCCCCATGCATTCTCACAGACACCTGGGGCTTCTGGAATACCAGAGCAAAGTGCAGCAACAGCCAATTTGATATCACTCTGCTAATGAGTACCAGCGTGTGTGGGAGCTGTGTTGGAGCTCTGATTTGACTTGGCATTGTGGACGCCCAGCCCAGTGAAATATGACCTCGCTTGTAAAAAGCTCAGAACTGAGCGGAGGAAATAGATGGTAAACACATAGTTATATAGGAAACGGTAAAGCTGGACATAAACTAGAATGTGAAAGGACAGCTATTTACGAGTCGGAAGGCCAAAGCATGGCTGAGAAAATGAGAGAGGTGGTGATCCTTAAACGATGTTAAATGTTTAGTCGGCAGACCGAAGAGGAGCGTGCATCACACAGCATGGAGATGAGGTAACGCCGAAGCTAACATGAGGGACTGCCCAGAAGTCAGGACTATCAGTCCTGATCTCTGATCTGACATCTCAGAAATGGTGCTTGGGGGGTTATTAATCCCTTTCTGGGATCTTATAAAATCTCCACCCTGACATCCCTGGTACTACTGAAGTCTAGAAAGTCAAAGACCCTGATGACAATATATCCTGGATCCCTGGATCCTTCACTCAGTCCTCATGGAAAATTTAATTGGTTTTATTTTTTTAATGATTTTACTTTTTCACCAAAAACTGAATGCTGCTGGGTTTTTTGTTTTGTTTTGTTTGTGTTTTTTAAAGCATTATTCAAATAGCAATAATGAGAGCTGCCATTGAACACTTGAGAATGCACCCTGTTCTAGATGACTCATGCTCAGATCCCGAGGCCTGTAACTCCAGCTCTTAGTCCTGTGAAGGTTTGATGCCCCAGTGGGATTTTATGCCCTCTTCTGGCCTATGAAGACACTGCACTCATGTACATATATTCCCACACAGCCATACCCATACACATAAATAAAAATGAAATCTTTTTTTAATAAATAAAAATAAATTTAAAAATGTGAGGCTAGGAGAGGGACATGTCAGGGAGTACTTAGAGAAATTAGAGTGAGGAAATGAGTGTGGATATGGTCACATTTCAATATATATACATATATATATATGTATATATATTCAAGAATAAGAAAAAAGGGCCCATTTTCAATTTACAAGAGCACCAAGCAAAGATATGCTATATAATGTGAATACTACAATTGTTCTGGACTTTTCTAATTAGAAATCTTATTGATAGAGTAGGTGTTAACTTGCTTCAGGGAGTCTGTGCATGGTGGGAAACATTGTGGGAAATAATAGATATGCTATATCGTTCTACCATCATAAACATTTAACATATATGTCTTATAACATCATGTTATATACTTCACATATATACAGTACCTTTTATTTGTAAAATGGAGAAAGTGGTAAGAGAAAAGTGTTGTTATTCAACCAAACTAGCTAAGTTAAAAGATAAAAACCTAAAACCGTATTATCTGGATTCAAAGTTTGGCTCTGTTACTTTTCAGCTGTAGAACATGAGATGAGGTACTTCTTTTAAGGGGCAATGCCAAGAAAAGACAATGCTGATATTTCCCTATGACGTGACTAAGTATCAGACATGGATTGTGGATAATAGTACACTGTATGGTATAGAAGTTATCCAGTAGGTGTCAGCTACATTCAGCTCCTCTGGGCACTGGCATGGATGGGTACCACGAAGCTGTCTCACCAGCCTGACCTGGTGGTACAAGCCTGTAATCCTTGCTACCAGGGAGGCTGAGCCTAGATGACAAGTTCAAGGACTAAGATGGACTAAATGTAGTCTATGTAGACTAAATGGACTACAGGGACTACAGGTTAAGGCTATACTAAGCATCTTAGTGAGACTCATCCTCAAAATCAGAGGGAAAAGAGGGCTTGGGGTATAGCTTAGTGGCAGAGTGTTTGCCTGCTCTATGAAAGGCACTAGGTTCAATGGGTGTATTTTTAAAAGAAAAGAAATCATCCTTTTTTAATTCAGTCACCTAAACCCGCTGACCCTTCCACTCTGCAGCAGAAGTGACATTCTTTGTACATGGCTACTGAACTCTCCTCAAGACTTGAATAGTACTCATTTGGTAGAGCCGTTTTCTTTCCTAGGAAATTGTATTCATTCTTTGCAGCACACCAAGACCCTTAAAACCTAAGCAATTCTTTTCAACTTTATCCCAGAATCATATTTCCACAGACAACAAATGCTATTTGCAGCACTGCTAAAAACTCATTTATTTCCTATGAAATAAGCTTGTTCCTGATGAATTGCCACAGGAAAGGCAAGGACAATAAGGTGCTTAGAGGTTGGTAGTCTCTGGGGTGGCACTGTGCAAGGTCTGACTTTTGTAGAAACTTACAGCTTTGATATTTAACAGGTTCCGTAAAGGAGATGGCAGAGAAAGCTGCGCTTGTGTTTGGCATGAAGCAGGGGAGATGGGGGAGGGGGAAAAATGAGCCTGGAGACACAGTCAGTGGGAGAGGAGTGCTACAGGGTCCACAATGCTCCTGCTGCTTGTGGCAGTATTTAATCCAAATAAAAATCCTGGAATTGGCCATAAAATGAAGGGCTTCTTTCTCACATCCCCGAATCTGAGTGACTCTGAAGGAAGACAATGCATGGAGAAGGCGGGAGAGAGGAGGGAGAGAGAGTTCAAAGCAACTATTATTGTCAACAAATAATGGAGAAAATCAGTACGGGCTGCATAATGTTTGAGAATCTGTGCCAGCATCTATAGCAGGACGCCACCTGCAAGCTGGTCACTGTGACATTCTGAGAATGAAACCAAGGGGAGGCGTACATGGTAACCAGCAGCTGCAGGACTCCAGGCTGCAGCAACCTGGGTAGAAAGTAACCATTGTTGCCAAAGAACTCTCACGCATAGCCATGCTTCCCAGGGTGGCCAGTCTCCCACATACAATGGATGATTTAGCTACACCCTCCCAGTCAACCTGCCAGAAACTGAAATAGAAGATCAGGGAGACAGACAGAGCGCCACTAATAATGAAGCAGTGATTAGAAAGGAAGAACCTCAAATAGCTATACAGAAGCAAGCCGTGATCACAGTGCAAGATCGTTCTTTCCAAACTCCTCCATTGCAGGGTAGACTGATGCCTCATGTAGGAAGGAAGGGAAATTTTATTGAACCCCTTTTGCCTTCATAAAAAGGAAACATACAATCTTGATCCCAGACAGAGATGTAGAAGGAAAGGGGCAAGAAAAAGCATTGACAAACTTTCCGGTTCCCGTGGAATCCTGTTGTAGAGGCAACATACCCAAGAAAAGGCTCAACTGCATTCTCCTTCATGAGCCTATCTACCTAGCCGGAACCTCGCTGTACTTTAGACTGCACTTGAACCTCCCATCCATAACCAAGGTCCTCAGACACTTTGTTAGTGCAGATGCACCTCTGAGAACAGGTGACATTTTAAGCAAGCAGCTATTCAGCCTCAGTGAAGATGATTTACAGGCCGTCTGTAAAAACCATAGTCCTTGCTCAATAAATTCTCGCTAAGTGAATGTGCAGAGCTTGTAACTGTTCAAAGTCAACATGAGAAAGAAATAGTTGAACGGGGAGGGGGATTTCTGGTTTCATTGGAGACTCAGTTGGGCCCTGGGCTGGTTTTCTGGAAACCGTCTGATGAGAGGATGTTTTGTTGAGAACAGACGTGTTTGCTTTTCTGGAGGCTGCCTGGTGAAGGTGTGCTGTTTTGCTGGAGTAGGTGCTTAAGAGGACACATGATGTTTGGAAAGAGTGTATGTATAACCCAACAGACAATGGTCAGTGATCTTTCATTGGTTCTTTTTGCTGGTCTTTGTTGGGCTTTGCTGGTGCTGCTCTTTACTGACAACCTTCTTGCATTGGTTTGCCTTCCTTTCTTGACTGATCTTCACTTCTTATGACTTCATGGAGAGAAGCACACCAAAGAACTTCTAGCTGCTTCTGTGGACTAGCGTCATTTGGTGGAACATCACGGTTTCTTCTGGATTAAGCCACTCCTACTCATTCATGTTTGGTACTCATTAGTGGACTAGACTGCCGTTGCTGATTCGTGTTTGGTGTTTTGCTAGTGAACTGAACTGCTAACAACAAAGATTAGAATTGCCCCCAAAGAACTATTTCTAAACAGGTCCACAACCCCTATTTTGCATTAACCTTTTTTTCCCCTCTACCTCTAGTGGGTGGTGGCCTAGAAAAGAGGTCGAAGCATTAAAGAACCATAACTAAAGTAGGTTCTGAAAAATCTAAGCCTATAAATAGCAATACCTAGATGAGCTATAACACAGGACTAATTAAAACAATGTATGAACACACACACACAAAACATAGCCTATACAGCATCAAAGAAGCAGTCAAAACTCTAGTTGTATGCAATATGCCTGGTTTATATTTTAGAGAAGGTGGGAGTCAAGAGTGGGAGCGGTGAGAAGAGAGGCGGCAAACAATGGCAGTGTGCACCGGGGCTTCTGACTGTGACTGATGTCCTGTGTGTTCTCACTCACATAGAAAATTAGAACGCAATCACTCCAGATATGGGGCCATCTGAGTTCCTGTGTCTATTCCCTGTGCCCACTTTCTCTCCCGGGAGACCCTGTCTAGCCTCTGGGCCTTGTTACTCAAATTTCCTACTGCAAGAAAGCCGAAGAGCCTCTCTCTTTTCTATTTTGTTCTCCCTCTTGTTTTCTAGCTTCCACTCCATCCTCTGTCTTCCTGTCCCTGACCCTGCCGTTCTTCCCGTTGCTCCTGCCCATCTTCCTATTCCTATCCCTCTCCTTTTCCCTCTCTTCCCCCCTTCTCTTTCCCTCCCTACACTTATATATCTCTTTCTCCTCTTCCTTTCCCTGACAATGAAAAGGGAGAACTTCATTTTGAGGATTCCTCACCTTGGAACCTAAGAGGGAATTTCATTTCTCTTAAAGCTTCTGGTTATTTTTCCAGAGGGCTCCATAGCGACAGCAACAATTGCTTCTGAGAGTGGCTTCATCAAATTTGCCATGGCTCCATCCCTGCTAAATTGGTCTGACTGTCTCTCCACGGGTCTCTCCCACTCCCTCCCACACATAGCCTGCTCTGTACCAGACAGGGTTTATTTCAAAACTCTGTCTTCCTACTACTTAATCAGTGTGCTAATGTCTTAGCTGCTCTTAGGAGGTTTAAATCAGAATCCTAAAGGATAAAGAAATTGAACATCTTTCTCTTTCATGGAGTCCGTACTATTACCACAGTGTTATCAGGAACAGTTTTTTTTTTTTTTTGTTTTGTTTTGTTTTTTTCTTTTACAAGCAACCTTGACAAGACAACTGTAGGTGGAAGTAAGGTAGAGTACTGCAGGAACATCTACGTTTTAAAGTGTCACTCACAGAATGACATCCACTACACTCATCCTTATTTTTTGCGGTCACCCTTTGTCCATCATAATTCACAGAAATACAGAAATCCTTACAAAGTTTGAAAAGTGTGTAAAGTTAAAAGTCATCATCGGTTACCAGCTTGCGAACACCAACCTAACCAAGTTTCAGAAGTAATTGTATCAGTCAAAGTAGCCACAAAACATATAAACCAAACGAATGGCAAAATGTGAAAATGTTCAGTGATTAACTGAGGTGGAAAAGATCGCATCTTACACACTTATTCCATGTACCAAATGCATACGTAGGTAGCATGTTTAATAGTAGGTGCTTACGCCTATTTTAGCATTTAAGGAGCATGTATAAATCTGATTCGATGTTTTACTTCTTTTCTTTTTAAAGGAGCCATGTGACTGGTTTTAGGGAAATACCAAACAGGCTGGCAGCCTCACCATCTAAGAAGAAGCAGTGTATTATGTTATAGACTGCCCGCCAGAGATGACCACAGAGACAGCTTATCATCAACTGAAAATCTTTACTTCAGGTAACTAGGACTATACTCAGGTATTAATAGACCCAAGTTTAGTCCCAAGCATTTAAAACAAGAAGATTTTAAGGTCCAAACCATATCCTGTTATCTCTTTTGAAGCTGCAGGGAGAGGTTTTTGGGTTTTGTTTTGTTTTGTCTCTTTGTTTTGCTTTGTTACTTTTTACTTTGTTTTTGTTTAGCTAAGTTAGCTGGGGTGTCTTGACTTCAGGTTCCTAGAATAGAGTTGGGTAATTTTTCATAGGATTCTCCATCAATGAAATCAAATGCTAATGAAACCCAAAAGGACTTCAGGAAGAATACAAAACAGGAACCTCTGCGTGGTCTTTGCCCAGCAAAGACTTGAACACATGGGAAAGGACAAGTTTTGGGAAGACAGCGTTTGCATCTTCCAATACCAAGCCTCTTTTCTCCCACATAAACAAATTGTCTCCAACTTTCCTCTCTAGTTCCAAATACTGCTAGATGTGCATACACCCAGCTGGGGGCAAAGAATACTAAGGGTTACCTCAGGGAACACCTTACTCCTCACTCCTCTTGAGCTTCATAGATTTAAAACAACAGTTTGATCTGCTTGAAGAAATACAGTGAGGCAGGGATGGAAAAAGGAATAAAGATCCCCCCTGGTCGAGACAGGTAGAAATGCCACTAGAAATACCAAGCCTGTCTCCCGTGAACTTGATTTTTAATATTAAGACCTTTCTCTACAGAAGGACATTTGCTAGAACGTGATCTAAACTCCATTTCAAGAAGACAAGCACATGCCTAGAATTGAAATCAGGAGCTCGAATGCCAACTTGGAGGTCCTTGGCACTCAGAGAAGGCAGCTCCTTTGAGCTGTGCTGGAGGCCACTGCCTTGGACCTGAAAGAGCTCTGGTTTCCTTGCTGCCTGATCTTTCTCTTCTTTTTCCCTACCTGGGCTTCCCAAGTAGGACAGACCTTAACTTTGCAGCCCCTTCCTGAAGTGGGCTTTGTTCTGTCCTCTATCTAGTTCAGGGAGCCTGCTTGAGCTCCTGCCAGCCAACAGGCGCTCCTGTGGCTCAGCCCAGAGTGTATTTTTAGGTTTTCTGTGCCCCCTCTTCATCTCTTTCTCTTCCCTTCACTTCATTGATCACCCCCAAACATGTCTGACAGAGGTATGGAAACCAGTCTACACTACTCTCTCTTCTTTTTTGTTTTCCCAAGGTAACCATAATGCCTTTCATTTTAAGGGTTTATTGCTAATAACTATAGTGGAAAAAAGTCAGCCCCCAGACTAGCAGTGACAATAAATACAGGGAAGTTACAAACCTGAAGAAATCCTTCAAAGTTTACACAGCATTGGTCTCCAGGCTATAGTTATGGTTTCCTTTTAAAATGGTATTTGAAAACTACATTTGATTTCTGTTCCTGCTCTTTATTTCTAAAGTTGGAGCCCATTAAATCTTTCCCTTTCCAACACAGGCACAGTGACATCCCTCACCCATAAGGACCTTTAAGCCTTCATTTTTCTTCAGCTCCATCTTCTGTCAAATGGGTCCTTGGGCCATCATTTAAACAAACACTTACTCTTTACCCAAATTTCCACCATATAGAGCCAAATTTAATTTTATTCCAGAGCTATAACTTATAGACTAGTAACAACTTGCCATGCTACTCCTACAGGGGGCAATTACATTAGGAAAGATTCCATGGTGGACAAGAATGAAGAAATGATGCCCAAGGAGGGAAAGGTCAGACATGACAGTCATGGGGAAGAAAGGAAATTGATCACTTGTGGTGTTCCACTGTCTGGCAGGAAGACCTTGCCGATCAGTGTCTATCTACTATCAGAGGGTGTCAAGTTAATATAGATTATTATTAAGAGCTGTTCTAACCCGTTCATTATACGAAGACCAGAAGAGTCTAGGTATTAACATGGGATATAAATCCCAACAGATGTGAACTGTGCTTAAACAGACTTGAGGAGCCAGATCAAAGAACCGCCATCTTGCATTCAGCCTGACATCCAATCACGATGCAGGAGACGCACACAGTGTGCACAGCACAGTCCTAGGCACTCAGCAACAGTAGACAGTGCCTCTGCCCTGTGTGGTTCACAATGGACAAATATTAAACCAACGCTGACTGCCCATGAGCATGTTGAAAAGGAGCAGTGTAGAGAATCGAAGCTAAAGACATCTCTGCTCATCACCCACAATCCTTTGCACTCTGCTCATCACCCACAATCCTTTGCACTCTGCTCATCACCCACAATCCTTTGCACTCTGCTCATCACCCACAATCCTTTGCACCCTGCTCCCTACTCTGGCTGAGGAGAGCAGAGAGTAAGAAGAAAACAGCAGCTCCAAGGGATCCCAGACAGAACAAAGTTGATCCTGGCAACAATCTGCATCACAGCAACTATTTTGCTGAATGGATGCAGGGTATAGTTTTATATGCTAATTATATGTGTTCCTTAAAAGATTCAACTTTTTAATAGATACCCAATCTAATATCTAATGGATATTAGTGGTTTTTTTTAATATATAAAGCTCAGGTAGTGGAGTGACTTGTTCAGAGAAAGGCAGGGGAACATAATGACAGTAATACGATAATCATCACAGCGACAGCTCAGCAGACAAAGGTGGAGGCTTTCGGTTAGGGCCGAAATGGCTACCTGAATATGTCTTCACTTGGCGTTTTATGGCTTATGGGCTTATTACAGGAATTGATTAAATACAAACTGCCATCTAATTCTAAAGTCCATTTCCAACTGAGCCTGTCTGTAGAATTCCTTAACTCAAAATTCACTAGCACTCAACTGGGCTGCAGGCTATAAAAGGCCGGACTGTGTCTAACTCCCTCTAAGTACAAGAATGACTTAAAGTAGTTAACGAAGAGAGGTTTTTCTCCAAACTTTAGCCTCCTTCCCTGGGGCCCTGGCCTCATCTCTCACTCCTAGATAATTCACCTCACCTTCCCCAGATAAGAAAGAGTTTCCCACCTAGTGTCGTGGCTGGGTTGCTTGTTATCAATTTACAATTGCATTGATCTCAGAGATGAGCTGGGCAGCCATGAAGGATTGAAGTTATAGAAGAATGCACAGGATGCCTGGCCCATCTGCTCCTTGCACTGGGGTGTGGCATTTGTCTCTGCCCTCTGACCTTACCTTTCGTTGTATCACATCTCAGAAATCATGAGACCCTCCTCAAAGGCTTCATTATCCATCTTCCTCCATTCTACCCATGCCTCCTGTGTGACTTGTGAGACTTCATAAGAAACAGGGCCCCACGTAACCTTCAGTGGCATTACAGAATTCCTAAGGTAACTATGCAGATTAGACCCTTCTATGATCCTGGGCAACTTTAATTTAAGGCAACATGCTAATTAAGCACTAAAATGAGTGTGGTACAGGCAGCAAGAACAGAAGGAGTTCAGGGTAGGGAGAAAGTTCATGTCCTTCTCAATTCAATTTCTAAAGACCAAGGAATTTTATTCTCTTTGCCCGTAACCTCTCCCTCACTCCCTTTTGAAACACCTAACACTACCACCGTACAACTATACCAAGTTCGTTGATGGTAATGATAGGTGAGTGGAAACTCGAGCTACCAAAGTGAAATCAAAGCTTTGTAAGCATCCAGTGAACACCTACTATGTGCCATCATGATGCTTAAGTTGGTGACAACGGAAATCGCTAAGAAGCACTCACCATCCCCGTGAACCTTGTAAGTCAGGGTTCAAGGGTAGGTAAGCGTGTCACCAAATCCCTGATGTTGAGGGTGAGCAATGCTTCAGTAGTGGGATGTGTGCTGTGGGGAGGCAGAAGAGGAGCTGGCAGGAGGGAGCGCCCTGCAAACTTCAGGTGCGAGCAAGTGATACTCTCCTACAATACTTACACTCCTGAACTCCAAGAACTTTCTGGGAACCCCAAACAGAGTAAAAGAGTAGGTGAGGATGGATACGCACACATAAATTTGATGTACAAGTGGAGGTAAGTCTATGCCAGACTTTTTAAAAAGAAAATCTAAAGCAGGATTATTGCATTTCTGCATAGTGATAAAATGTAAAGCACTTTTCAAATGCTTTGTGGCCAATAAAAGACACATTCTGGTAAGAATTTGTGCTTTAAAACGTTATAAGCGCATCACAAACACTTTCCATAAAATTTGTATTTTCCTTCTGTAGTTTGAGCTAAAACTTCTCTTTGCTGCGATATTTTTTAAGGTCAAAACATCAACAATCAAATGGAGGTGAAAACTAATAGCAGGAGAGATTCATTTACAGGTGAGGAAGGTGTCACCTGCAGCACCCATCCAAAAGTCTATCTAAATTCCACTAAGTCTGGAAACATGACCCCGAAGCCCAGGCTATTTTGTATCTTGGCCAATGGGAATAAAAACAACAATTTCTAGAAATTTGTCACCACAAATACCTCAGTTTAGCAAATTAACACACACACACATACAGAGAGAGAGAGAGAGAGAGAGAGAGAGAGAGAGAGAGAGAGAGAGAGAGCTCACAAACACATTTCCTCTAATTTCCAAGTTAATGATTTGCTCAAGTTTCACATACGATCTCTGTCATGAGATAGATACACTGACCTTAATTAAGCCTCTGCTTCAGGTTTCTCATCAAGTAAGACAACTGAACAGGAGTGCTGACTAGTCAAACCACTTAAACAGCAGCACCGCCTCTGTCCAAACTTTTTCTGAAACAGCTTAAAGATAGGCTGCATCGTCTCTTAGCCATGAAGAGTCCTTCTGTGAGAGCCACTGTCACAGGGACTAGCTTTCTGTTGTTCAGAGGCTACGTGTACACCCATGGAAAGATGCACTTGAAACCTCACTCTTGAGTTCCTACTCGATGCAGGGACGCTAGTAAAGAGAATCAAGGTACATCATTAGAATCTCCATCTGTCGTCTAGGAAAGAATTAAAAGCGAATCAAGGAATTTGCATTCAAGTCAGAAACACATTGACAGTTCTCAGAAGAACAGCAGTGGTCTTGAAAACAATCATGAAAGTGGCCACATAAGCAAGCCATCATTGGAGTATATGCAAGAAACAAAGATATACAACGGCACAGAGATTACCTAGGTTCAAACGTGGTAAATATTTGCTAGTTCTGCCTATACACAAAACTAAAACTGTCCTCTTGAATGTTGTTGCTTTGGAGATTATAGAACATTATATAATTATGTTATATTATATTATTATATAACATTCTTTGGGATTTGTTGGTTTAGACTCTACCTCCTTTACTTCCCCTCGTTACTCAGTGACATCATCCTATGCATCCTTGTTTTATTGACACTATTCTTATTAAGGTAGGGACATCTTTCACTCACTTGTTTGACATATCTGAGGTACTTAGCACTGTTGGATATTTCCTCCGTCTCAAAATGTGCCCCTCGGCCTTTGTGGAAAAGTTTCTGCTCTGGCTTGCCCTTTTCCTTTCTAAATTTTCCTCACGGATCTCTATGTATTGACCTCCCCTTTGAATTGCAATGGCATAGCCATCCCATCCTGGTCCTCTTAGTTCGCAAAACAGCCTCTTGATAATTATATTCTGTCTCTCCCTTCATTATTACAACTTCATAGGTCTTTATGAAGAATTAATGCAAATATAAAATGACATTTTCCACTTCTTCCTAGATAAACAACTCTGGGTATCAGGCTCTATATGTGAGTCTGTTCAAGCTCTAGTGATGAACAGGACGGTTATGGGCCTCTTGAAACATACTGTTGCTTCTTCTAGCATCTTTTTTGAGTTCAAGGAATCTACTATAGTATGAAACTCATTTATATCATCAGTACCCACAATCTATCTTCATCATATAACAGGGGCATGATCTTCTTTAAGGGGCCCACCTAGAACAATGACAGTGTTTGCTAGGTCACTTTGGAAATAGAATCTAGAAGAGAATTTTTCATGGTGTCTGTCATCAACATGTAAAGAGAACGTAATATGAGAACAGCAACATGGCAACTTGAAACATTACCTATGGTTTCCTCCATGACTTAAGAACTTCTTTGCCCTTTCCTCTCCCATTTAGTAGAACTATTCAATTACCTTAAGGGAATATCATTACAGCAAGGCATGAAAGGTCAGTATTGTTTTTGAGTCTCAAAATAACATCTTGAAATGATTTCTAGAGAAAACTGTTGGAGAAGAAATCTTTTGTGTCTCAAAATCTTGGTTGTTGTTTTATCTGTCTGTCTGTCTATCTATCTATTTATCTATCTACTATCATTTGTCTATCAATTATCATTTGTTTATCTATCCATCCATCCATTCATCTATTTATTATCTATGTATCTATGTATCTATCTATCTATGTTTCTATTTGTCAACTATCATTTGTCTGTCTGTCTGTCTGTTTATATATCTGTCTATCTAGAGTATCAAAAACAAAAGTTTTGAAAGATTCTGGGGCCAAAGTTTATTCACTATAAACACAGGCTCGGGAAAACAAGAAGGCTAAACCACTTTGCAGCAAAACTAGCAGATGAAATGATGGAATAAGAGATCAAATGGTGGGAATAAGAGCTTAGATGTTAAAAATTCTGTAAGGAAAAGTCCCTGTCTGTGTTCTCCATCAAGTTTTAAAGTGAAGTATATAAGAAATTCCAGAAAACTCTAAGATTCTAAGACTAGAGAGGATTCATCCTTGTGGATCAGATAAGGACCAGCAGAGAGCTATGATGATGGCTTTCAGGAGGCAGCAGTGGAAATCAAAGGTCCTGGACCAGCTGGCTCTCTGTAGTTTTCCCACCTTTAATATGTCTTTGGGGTAACAAGGATTTTCTCACAAGGCAGGAGATCTTAGAAAATAGCCCAGAGAGGACATGTAGAGCAGTTTTGTTGGTGGTGGTTTTTGTTTTGTTTTGTTTTGCTTTAAACAGTGTTCTTCCTGGCCTTAAATTCACTATGAAGACCAAACAATTCCTGAACTGTGATCATCCCCATGCTGCTTCCCAAGTGCTGGGATTACAGGTTTGAACCACCACATCCAGGAAACCTATCAGTTTCTGTAAGGAAGCAGCAGAATGATGTGACTGCAACTCTGTCTACTGAAAACACAAAAATGCATAATCTCCTATGGATGCCATAGAGAACGAGGCAAAGACCAAAGACCAGATAATTCACTTATAGAGTGCTCATGCTATATAAACTTTGTGAGCTAGGAATTAAGAAGAATAAAATTAAGAAGAGCAAATCCTGAGCTCATCCTGGATTTCCCAATATTAAATCTTTTTATCAGCAGTAATGATGTAATTAAGCAATGAAAATATCTTTATATCTCTACTACTCCAATCTTTATCTATCTATCTATCCGTATCTATCTATATATCTATCTGCCATCTATTTATCAATCTATCTTCTATCTATCTAACCATCAAGCCATTCACTCATCTACCTATTGAGGAGACAGATCTGTCTGTGTTGCCCAGACTGGCCTCAAATTTCAGGAAGTAAAAGGGACTTCTGCCTCAGATTCCCACATAGTTAGAAATAATGTACATGCCACTACATTCACTTCTGATCTTAGAATTTATAATTCTTATATGTATTTTGCTAAGCATACTTTTAAAAAATGCAAACACATCGTTCCTGGAGTTGGTGAGTAATCTTATCTGACGAGCAGGTGCCTTAGCATACTTAGTATACCAGTCTGCTGAAGTCTCCAGTGTAACTTTCAATATCCTCCCCTTCCCTCGTTCTCCAAAAGACATCCCAGAGGACTTGAAGGAGGAGCCAAATGGGAGCAGATCCTGAGGAGAGTGAGGAAGAAAGTCCATACCCCTTACCCCTGTTCCTGAAATTATGGAGTGAACGTAGTGTTCTCAAAACAACCCCATGGGCAGAATGGAAAAACACCTCACAAATGAGCAATCATATCAATCCCCTTCAGCGTCACTTGTGCAGCTTCCAGTCTCAGAGCCACTGCTGAAGAAGAAGAGAGCAGCATTAGCTCAGAGCCATTGTATACCAGCTCACTGCCATGGGGGCGGCTGCTTGCAGGTATATCTAAAGCAACAGCTCCCTTCCTGCTGTGTGTCCTGCGTGCTCCCAGACTTCTCAGCAAAAACAAAACAACAACCACAAAAACCACTCCTGAGTAAACAGCATCCCAGGTCCACACAGGTCTGCAGAGACCTGTGAAGCTGATCTAGACTCTTAATGGATTAGGTCCCTCCTGCAGCTGAACCCTTCCAACTATGAAACAGATCACACTTCCTCAAGGCACATCCTATGCCTAAGGAGTCAAGAAAGTTGAGTGTTAAGACCTAGAGTTTACATTTTGGACCTGAGCTTCCTAAGAATTTGAATTGAATATCTTTAGCCTCTTACAACTAAGTGGGGGGTTTCATCACCTACAAAAATAAGGAAATTCTTGGCTAGTTGCACTCCTTCAAGGTATTGTGGAGGTATTAAATGTGATTAGTGGATGTTTAAACAGAGGTTAGTTGGGACATGGTTCAACATTAAGTCTGAATGGTGTCCAATTCCACTTAAAATAATTGAGCAATATGCACTGTAGTTAAATTAAAGATATATTGATATTTTATAAAAATAACCAACCACAGTGGGACAGGGGATGCATTTGGAGAAACAAATGCCTTACATTTTTTCTCTATATTCCATTTTAAATGAAATACTTGAAATCTCATTAGTCGCAAGCCTTTGAATTATCTTATTCTGTCCTGAGTAGGAAAAGAAAAAGTTGGTGAATTTTGCAGGGAGAGACTCTTTAGAACCAATCATGATGGAGCATTTGCCATGGGCCAGGCAATACTGTGGATACAAAGAACATTAAAACCAAGCCAATTATATAGAGAAGTCAAAGCTATTAAAAGAGACTGCAGTGGGGGTGAATAAGTGAAATGGAAACTTCTACTTTCTTTGGAAAGGGAGTTATGTCAAATGTTTTCTTGCCGAGGTGCACAGGTAACATGATGTCTTGCTAAGGCAGACACATGAAAGACTGTTTTCCTGAAGCAGACACGGGTGAAAGGATGTTTTGATATAGCAAACACATGAAAGGACATTTGATAAAGGAGCATAAATCTGACCCCACAGACAGTGGGAGCTGAACACTGAGCATTGGTTTGGTTTGCTCCATGCCACTATTATTCGCTAATGAGATGCATGTACTGCTTTGCCTTATAGCAATGTTGAGCTCAACTCAAGAACTGCTCTTGAAGTTCCTTGCTGCTTCTGTGGCGTTGCCTCAGGCCAGTTGGAGAGTCTGGTGGTTTCTTCAGGATTAAACTATAGCTGCCTGGTGTCTGCTTGCTAAAAGAACTGGACGGTAGCTGCTGGTTCATGCCTGGTGTCTGCCTGCCTAGAGGACTGGTCTGCAGCTACTGGGTCTTGTTTGGTGTTTGCTACGGGACTGAACTGCTGAAAAAGAAGATTGAGCTCACCCCCAAAGAACTATTGCAGAACAAGTCTACTTCTCCCACATCCTAATAACTTTTCCATTATCTCTGCTGGATGGTGGACTAGAGGAGAGGTTGAACCCTCATTGAAAGTAGGTTGCTAAAAATGTATGCCTACAGATAAGTGACCACCAAAGGCCTGTGTGTCAGAGGCTTGGTTTGCAGCCCAAAGTACGAAAAGGTAAAAGAAACAAAGGTAGGTCCTGGTGAGAAGGTGTTAAGTCATCTGGGGAAGCTGAAAGGAATGATGGGGAGCACCAGGTCTTTCCTCTCTCTTCTCAGCTGCCATTCTTCTGGACCACACATTCTTAGAATAAAGCACCATGAGCTGCCAGAGCCCCAAAGCAATGAGGCCAAATGTCCAAGAACCAAAACCAATAGAGGCAAGTCCTAAATTAATCCTCCATCCTGACTAAGTCGATTATTTCTGATATTTTGCTGTCATAAAAGAAAGGCAGCTAATGTAGGTATATATCACAGGTCAGTGCAATATGATAGGAAAATGCTCTCCAAATTATATAAAGGCTGCAGAATTAGAATCCAAGGAAATAATATACACGGGGTAAGGCAAGGAAACAAAAATAATAATAGGTGATTTTCAACTGATGTACTCCAGGTCATGAAGGTCTCCAGGAGAGATGGGTAAACTTGTGGATATAATTAAGGTGGGGCTGGCATGACTTGACATGTTATGTTTGCAAACAGATGTACAGGGCACACCATGAGCTTATAAAAAGGCCAAGAAGAGAACTAAGGCCCCACTTGGCAAAAGTCCAGCATCCCCAGCTAAATGCTGTCATTTTTATCCTACGAAGTCACTGAAGACTTTCACGAGGGCAGCGACTTGATTGGAGAGAGGATGGGTTTCAGACAAAAATGAAGGAAGGCACCTGCAAAGGCAGCAATTGCAACTGTAGAGGCGAAACCAAGAAAAGGGAATTAATCTAGACTCAGCAGAATGCACTCCCCCACCCACAAAGTAATTGATTAAAAAATATTTATCAGTGGGATAACTTAAAATAGAGATTGAACCATATGAAATGGCCATTTTTGTAGGTCAACGGCGGTTGGGCATCAGCAATTTCATATAGTTCAATCTAATATAAAGCACTGCCCATAAGCTACTCTGAATTTAGCAGAGACAAAAGGAGCACATATCTCCCAAAAAAATCAAATTTCTAGTGCCAAGGATCATATCTGTGTAACTTGCTTTATACATTATCGACAACAGAATTGCCCATAGCTAGATTCTTAATGCTCCAACAGGAGGGGAAAAAAACTGTCAAAAATATTGCTTAGTGTTTGCTCCGGCTTCTGTCTCCTCTTTGTTGTTTGCTTATTTAGAAGTGTGTTATAGACGGCAGAAGAAAAAAAGTCACATGTAGGTAGAACGGGAAGCAAAAGAGAGTGAGATTTAAGGGGGTGGGGAGGAATTAGAAACAGGGCAGTGTTCGCCAACTGCTACCTGAGACCCAGCCACAGTGTAGGAGAACATTGCCTGAGGAAATTCAGAGAGGGTCCCTGGGAATTCAGCTGGAGAGAACGGCAATCCAGAGTGAGTAAAAGAGATCTAATACAGAGGAAAGCGGCATTGGGAAGAAACAGGGGCAGTGCAGGGGAGAAGCAGGGGAGAAGCAGGGGAGAAGCAGGGGAGAAGCAGGGGAGAAGCAGGGGAGAAGCAGGGGAGTTGTCCTTCCTCTCCCACGCCCTCTTCAGTCCCTCAGTACAGGAGACTGAATTTTAATCTGGTCTCAGTTCTAGTTCTTTTCCTCACATTCCTACCACGTATCTAACAGCAGATTTGAATGCTTCTCCCTGTACTGAAGGAATAATTCCTTTGCACCATTGTCTCTTTAAGTTTAGAATATGTAGACTCTACTTCCCTGCACGGATCCTTTCTCTCCACCCTAAAGAAGGAGTCGATCTCTTGTTCACTCATTTTTTTTTCTTGTTCAGTTCTCACAAAATCTCTCTCTCTCTCTCTCTCTCTCTCTCTCTCTCTCTCTCTCTCTCTCTCTCACACACACACACACACACACACACACACACACACACACACATCTATACATACACTGTTCCTCATGGAATGAAAATTAACATGAAACTGTTCTATTCAAGGAACCAGGACTCTGTTATCACACCCCACAAAGTGTTAAGTTGCAATTTCCACCATGTGGTGCTACTCAAAGCAGCAAAAGAAGGAGAGAACTCTGAAAAGGCACAATGCAAGCGAGCCTGGAAATGTCGAGGGTCTGTTCTCACACTGCCTCTCCCCACCAGCACCCTCACCCATGCCGTATGGCACGCTACAACTGTTCAGAGAAATGAGCTCACACAGTGAGCACACCCCTTTGGCTCTCCTGTGGACCTAGAAACATTCACAGAACACAGAGGGAATCCGGAGTCCCAGATCAAATTGCATCTCATGATCAAGAGGTGGTCTTGAGGAACCATCAACCCTAAGAGTGAAGGGCCAGAACCCTTGTCTGAATACATCTGCCATCACAACTAGCCTCTAGGAAGCACCCTGGCCTAAGGTTTCTAAGGGCAGGAGAAACCTTTCTGAAGATCCCTGTTAAGGAACCCCAAGGCAGCAGGCAGGTAATCGGCAGACTCTTGCTCTGGTAAACAGATGACCGCTGCTGATTTGTTAGGTGGCCAAGCTAGGCGTGAGACTTTATAACCGCTCCCATGCAGACATTACCTCAGGAAGCTGGATCGCCTTATGACATGTGTAAGTCAAAAGTGAAGCAGTGTGAGTTCTGATCTCAGGCTCTAGAGCTTTGTCAGCTTCCTACTGCCCTTGGCTAAACTGAAACCACATGAAAGAGGTCAGTAACCTGATGGATGACAGGAGACAAATGGCTTTCCCAGCCCTTCCAACAGGCAGCTGACTGGCAGGTGATGTGAGCGAAGCTGAAACCTTAACTGCCAGCTGAATCTAGCTGCAAGAATGAGGCCAGTTGAGACCAGCGGGAATTCTCCAGCTGATCCCAGACCAATTGGGAACTAAATACTAGTTGTTATTTAAAGCTGCCAGATTTTAGGGTGTTCGGTATCTTGGAAAAAAAAAACTGGGGTTGGGGATTTAGCTCAGTGGTAGAGCGCTTGCCTAGGAAGCGCAAGGCCCTGGGTTTGGTCCCCAGCTCCGAAAAAAAGAACCTAAAAAAAAAAAAAAAAAAAAAAAAAAAAAAACAAAAAGAAAAAAAAAAAAAAAACAAAAAAAACAAAAAACTGGTGGAAAGGTAGTTGGACAAGTCACAATAAAAAGATTTAGAATCTCTACTGAAGTGGGGGGGGGAATATCTTTTTGATTTTCAGAAAAATATTAAATTTTCTGCTACAGTTTCTTTGTAAAGCAATATTTCCAAATGGCATTGTGCACTTCTCTATTTCTTTAACAAAATGAAAAAGAGTGCAACTTAACCTTTCTTCAAAGCTATAAAATAGTGGAGTCTCTCAGTAGGCTACAGTTGCAGGACAACTTCAAGGCACTAGTGAAGTCTACAGAGAAACACTGTCGTGCCTAAGCAATTCTTTTTTCATATGGGGGTATTTATGATCCTCTATTATTTTGTTCTGTACTTTTATAGAAAACATTATGATTTTTAATGAGTTGGGGGAAAAGCTGATGCTCTATATTGGTGTTTGCATATGAAGTCCACATAGGCTCATCTGATCGATAGTTTGAACTCTGACTGGGAACTCCTTCAGAAAATCTGATGCCTTTGGGAGATAAGGCCTCTGCAAGTGCATCACTAACAGTGGGCCTTGTTTAGTCCCATGACCTCATTTTCCTATCTGCTCTCTGCTTCCTGATGGTGGAAAGAATGTGACAAGCCAGCTCAAGCACCAGCTGCCAAGTTTACCTTGAGGGATGGATGGATTGCCTCAAACTGTAAGCCTTTCTTCTCTCCTACGTCTCTACTTGTCGGGAGTTTGGTCCTAAGAACAGGAAAAGTAACGGATGCTCTCTGCGTTTCACAGATCTCATCACTGATTTAGTCTGCTCACTCCAACTGTGAGGATGTCTCTCTTACTATGTTACAGAGATGGGTTCTAGAAGAGAGCCATGTAAAGATGTAAGCGCCTTAACAGACACTTTGAAGAATTAGCTATGTCAGCGCTGCAGAGAAGACTCAGCCATTAGGGACTAGGCTCACAACCAAAAATTAGTTTAATTTACTCCAACATATAGAAAATACAATGTGAGACTAACCCCAGAAGACTTAACAACCATTACCACTATAGAAATTAAGTAAGTCATTAGATTATTTCCACAAAGTATTAGGAAAATTTGTCATGAATGCATGCAGATATGATGCTATACACAAATTAGTTTTATTTCAGGAAAGAACGAGTAGTTTAGAAGTCATTTTAGAAGACAGATATGCTATTTTTCTTCCATTATTACGCAATGCATACATGTACCAAAATAATACCAGGCACAAACATTAGGTGTCTTAAAAATAACCTAAGAAGTTTAATCAACTTGCTTACCTACGAAAGCAATGAACCAGAATAGTAGATCAATACAAAACAAAAAGCAACAAATTTATTTTAGACCGAGAAAATCATCCAGCCACATCTTACTGTGTTCATATTTTCCAGCTTCTTTTAGCCAAAACAATGAACCCAGGAGGGAATTATTAGGGTTGCTCACCATAAGTAGATGAAAAGTCCTATTGGGGCGGCCACACACACTTTGGATGCAGGATATAGAGAAATCAATCTTGGGCTGACCAGAAAATTCATCCCCTGTTGACTAGCTTCATATTGCTGAAAGTGCTACACAGGATGCTGGCACAGAAAAGGCATCACTGACCTTATCCAGCACTGGAGCCAGCGTGGTACAATACTAACATACAAGGCAAGATGTGCCCGCTGGCGCGATAGTGGCATGGCTGTTTATGGGGGTAACCAACTGTTCTCTTGATTGGATTGGAGACTTCCTCCATAGGAGGGAATTTATGCTCAGCACTGTAACTATGGTCAAAATGCTAGTGAAAACATAGTCTCAGGGGGAGCCTGCTGCTGTTTTGCTACATGCCAGTGTTGTCAATCTGTATTCTAAATGTTTATGTTTATAAGCATGGGCTTGTGCTGCTCTCGACCTTAGTCAGAATAGGTTCTTATTGCAGTGGGCGGTGGTAAATGTGGAGAATAAGTGACTGAGTGTTCAGTCACGGCGAGACATCCATATCAACTTGCCCCACCCCACTTCACTCACAAAGGCTCCAGAATGTCTAGAAGGAAAGCACAGGAAGAATTCAAGAGCAGTGCCCTGGAATAGGGTCTTCCGGACACAACAGGGTTGTTGCACTCATCGACACCTGATAAAAATAATAAAAATTCCAGTATGGATCTAAGGGGGCCCTTGAAAGGTCCCATTGCCTACCCAAGGAGCTAAAGGAAGTTGATGGCTGCTGTGGGAGAAAGAGATATTTTAATTTGCAGATAAATTGCTCATTTGTAGAGGATGACCCCACACCAATGTGCACATTGAGAACAGTTAGATTCTATGGATTAAAAGTAAATAGACAGACAATAGACAAATATTTTTAAAATAGGGTAATTTGTTTCTATAAAAGTTTTCTTTGACAATAGGCAATGTCCTCAAAGCATATAGAAATATTTATACGACCACTCCATAACAACTTCTATTTCAAACAAAAGGTAATATGTAAATATGTAGGAAAACCTTAGTATAAATAAATATAAAAACAAATTTAGGCAAATGTTGTAAACAGAAGAAAAAATTCATGTAAAATATCTAGCACCATTCAAAGTTCCAGAAGTCAATCATTTTATCCCATCTATAGAATAATGCTATTGAATTTGACAATAATAAATGGTGGCAAAGGTGTGGAATGCTAAAACCTCTTAAGCTAATAGAGTATCAATATAAATATTTATGTACTTTTGTGTTGTTTTTCTCTAGCTGAATATGCTTTTACTCTATAATGTGGAAATTACCCTTTGATCTAATTTCCCTGGGGAAAGTTTTACTCATGTCAAAAAACAGTTAAATATTGTCCAAATACCAATCAAGGATAAAATGGCTACCTTAGAGTATGTAAAATATATGGTGTCACAAACTATGAACTCCAACCGCGCACACACACACACACACACACACACACACACACACACACACACACACACATATCCACCCTTATCAAATATTATTGCACCATCTGTGTGTCAGGTACTGACTGATCTAACTGCTTTACAAATTGTTGCAAATGTATGATAGGTAGATACAATCAATGAGGGCTGGATGCAGTGGCTCAAACCTGTACTCAACCAGGGAGAAACTTTATGAGTTCCAATGGCAAACATTCGAGAGAAGGAAAGAGAAAAAAGAGGCTCCATACCAAATAACATGGTGCCTCGAGTCTTTTGTACAGTGGGAGCTTGCTTGTGCATGATCTGTTACATGCTCTACATACAGCTTCATGCATCACATATTCCATTAGTATCTTAAATCTCCACTTAGGGAATGTACGTTTCCGTATTATAATGAGCCTTGGGTCACAAGTGGATGCTCTAATGAGTCTCTGCATCTGAACTGTGAACCCGTGTCTATTGGTCATCAGCAGTGGCTGGGGGATTCCAGACTTCCTCCTTGCCAACAGGTGTTTCTCTCATATGTTCAGTCTTCAAACTTTGTGTAAGGCCTTCCTGACCTAACTTCTCACCCGATTCTTTGTCCCCAGCTCTCAGGATCAGTAATGCTCTAGTTTTTTAATAGAAAATGGACTCGTGGTCGGCTTGGTTACTCCTAATGGGACATTGCATTATATACATATGTACATATACAGACATGTATGTGTATACCATGGAGTGTTGTTTATATGAATGTTATAGTTTAAGAAAATTAATACCCAGATTTTGTGACACTGTGCTAGATAATTTTAGTCGAAATGGCATAAATTAGAGTCATTTGAGAGGAGGAAACCTCACTTAAGAAAATGCTTCCATAAGGTCAGGCTGTATGCAAGCCTGCAGAACACTTGTTTTTAATTAATTATTGATGTGAGAGGGTCCAGCATTGTGGGTGGTGCTATCCCTGGGCTGGTGGTCCTAGGTTCTACAAGAAAACAGGAGGAGAAAGCCATGTTGAACAAGTCAGTAACAGTAATCCTTCATGGCCTCTACATCAACTCCTGTCTCCAGGTTCCTTCCCTCTTTGAGTTCCTGCCCTGACTTCCTTTGATGATGAACATTGATGTGGGAAGTATAAACCAATGACCCTTTTCTCCCCGACTTGATTTTTGGTCACGGAGTTTCATTGCAGCGATAGAAACCCTAATGAAGACAGATGCTTATATTAACAAGGGGAATTACTTTGCTTACCTTCTGCTTTCCTGCTATTCCCCAAAAAGGGTGGGATTGCTACTTAGCTGGCTTGCAGAAGAACAAATAAAATTACAATTACTTTACAATATTCTTATAGTCATTCTGAAGATAAAACAAGTTCAAATCAGTGATTACAGGGGAGAGGATTGTCAAATCTCCTCTTTTCTCTTTTGGCACACTAAATTAAAAAAAAACTCAATTTGACAATGAGAACTAATAAATTAGCAGCCTCCACCACGTTTGCTTTAATGAAGATAACTACTTCATTGTGAGAGTTGAGATAATGACACAACTGCCAGATTCAGTCCCAACATGGAAAAAAGCTGAGAAATTGTCACACTTGTGCTCGTAATAAGTAAAAGTTGGACAGACTGAAAAAAAGGGTGACTTTCCTGGACCTATGAGAGGGGAAGCTGCCACCCCCACATCTGGACGGACAGGCTGGTCTCAGAGGCTCCTTGGAGATCAGTTCACATGAAACAGGAGCTTCCGAAGTCACAAACTGGTGGCGAGGCTACATCAACTCAGCTACAGCAATAATTGCTCTCCACGTGGCTTCGATATATCAATTAAAAGATGGGGATTGCTGTGGGAGTTTCTAAAATGCCAACTGCATTTCATCTGCAAAAACAGCCACTTTAAATGTAAATACTCAAACCTCAAACGTTAAAGACAAACCATACGGGTGCTAATCAAAACCAGGGTAGAATAACTTTTTGTTTCTGTCGAACCAGAATGAGAAAAACATATCATAGATAAATAGGGTCATCCTGCAGTGATAAAGGTCAGTCCCCTAAACAGAGATAATATTCATAAGTGAGTCTGTATCTAAGAGCAAAGTATCCCAAACTAAGACAACTTGTAGAAAACCTGTGAGCTTAATACTGTAGTCATGGAATTTCATACGTTTGTTAAGAATATAATCTGTTGTATTATTATATGATGATATGTATGTTTGTTAAGGATCTATTAAGTGACATTAAGAATGCAATTAATGTGAACAGCATTATAAATCAACTCTATAACTTATATTTAAAATATTTTATTCCACAATTGCAGAATATTCTTCTCTTTGCACGCACATGGAAGGCTTACCAAAACAGATCACAGCTTGGCCCTGAAAACTTACCTTAACAAGTTTAAAGGACTAGAAACCATATAAAATGTATTTTCAGATCATACAGGAATTAAACAAGAAATCTGTAACAGAAAAACATCCGGGAAAATCCCCAAATATTTGGATATTGAACAATGCCTTCCTGCATATTACATGAATCAAAGAGAAGCCTCAAGAGTAATTAAAACATTTTTAGGCAAATGGAAATAGAAGCGCTTCTTTTTCAAAATCTATGAGGTACAGAGGAAGCAGTGCTTAGAGATTTGTAATGGTAAACGTATGTGTCAGAAAGGAAAATTATCTGAAATCAATAACCCAGGCTCCTTCCTAAGGAACATGGAGAGAGAAGAGTAAGTCAAACCTAAAGCAAGCAGAGGAGATAAATAAATAATAACAAACTCAGCTGAGGCCATTAAAGAAAACAGAATGAAAAAAATAACGGTAGTGGAGCAAAATCTGGCTCTAATGCATCTGGATCCAGTGCGAGTGGGGTCCCCGGTGTGATTCCCCTTCATCTGAGGCTCAAGAAAGAAGTGTGGAAAAGGCGGATGCAAACAGCTGGGGGAGGGAGAGAGGGAGTGAGTGATAATGGATAGGAAGAATAAAGAGTCAGCCTTCCTGAACAATTTTCAAACACATCCTAGGAAGCTCATTCAGTTTTAAGTCCCAGAAGTAATCCTCTGTGACTCAGCGTTCCACCATCTGGGATCTTGTCTCCGTTCTCCAAGCCCAAGATCTCCCCTCTGAACCACATTTCCATCTCCATGGAAAGTCAGCTCTTGTTTCAGCCAGTGACTTCCCTGCAGAACTGTGGGACGGAAACAACCTCTGTGCATCTTGTCCCTTTCTGTTCTAAATTCGAGGCAGCAGTGTTTGAACTGATAAAAATCTCCCAGGAACTTGGGGTGCACCTTCAGCGAAGAAGAGGATCCTCTGTGAATTGCTGGGTAATGTCATTCACAGCCTGTCTTCTGTGGAGATGGCTGAGGCCGTTCCTGGGTCACAGGACTTCACCAAGTATCCCTTGGTGACTGACTGGGTCCTTACCTTGAGAACCACAGCAGAATGCAGCCCAGCTGTATTCTTGGATTTCTCTCCAAGGCACACAATCCTAACAGTGCTTCAGCAGACTTCAGTGTGTTTTATCATGTGGACAGACAGAACTTTCTAAGCTGTCGGGAATACCTTCTTCTTAGTTGCCCATCTTCCCATTAACCCCCTTTCCTCTTGCATGTCAATATAAACAAGAAGAGGCAGGCGACATCTCCACTGCTTTGGTGAGGAATCAGTTTAGTTAAATATTCAAGTTGACTGTGGACTAGTTTGCCTTCTCACAAACAGGCCTCAGCTCAGATGTCTGGCGTTAGATGGCAAGGATTCCCTGTGTCCCACTTTTTCAACAACAAAATCCTCCCCACCACTGAGCTGACTAATGGTAACTTTCTCACCCACATCCCTCCCACATTCGTACAAGAGTCTTTCACAATAATGTAGTCATCCCATGAGACCGCATGTGGTTTTTACAGCTCTCTCTTCACATCTTCACTAGCAGAGTCCTTAACCTGCATATGCTTAGCTCCACTCTAAGGAAACCTAAGCCTTGTGTGCCCCCCTCCTCACTGCAAATCTGTCCAGCCAATGCTTGCCGAACACCTTACAAGTCTACTTCCCCATTGTTTGAAATTTGTTCCCAACCTCACTCCCAGTTACTAAAACCCACATGAATATTTTTATTGCTATGGTAAGAAGTTACTAGACGGTTATTTTAAAGACCTATGACTGTTATTATCTCATAGTTCAAGCATTTGTGGAATTGAATAGGTCCCCACAGGTTTCTTCTCCATTCTCTTCCATCTCCAAGCCTACATTGACCACTACAGTCTGTCTCTCAGATCTTTCGGCTTCTCCCTGCCTCTTCTATTTCTAAGCAACATTGTGATTCCATTGGGCCCACTCGAATTGTTCTGTGTCTTGCCTTTTGTCAGCTGACTGACAACCTTCATCCAGCTGCTAATTCACCTCCCCTGTCTACATTATAGGCCACAGTCAGGGGTCCTATGGATAGCAATGCAGTCAGTCCACTCGAGGCTGTTCTTTGTGTATTGCAAAGAAAATGAAAACCAAGAAAAATGTACAAAACTGCCAAAGTAGAGGAGCCCAAGGAGATGTTAGGACAAAATGTTACTGTGATATTCTATGTGGAAGTCTGAGAAACCCAATGAATGTTGGATAAAAACAAAAACAAAACTGAAGAATTGGCAGATAATAGTTAATAATAATGATCTTAACATATTAAAAGATGTTGTTAACAACGAACACTGTGTTCAGGGTACAGGGAAATGTATTCTCTCATTTGACCTAAGGCTTCTGGTCAAACAATGCTAGAAACAAGGATTTCATCTTGATGCCATGAGGTATACAAGAATGTAGAAAATTCTTTCTGTAAGATCTGAAAAATCAGGGAACCTGTTTTTACTAATAAGAAATAAAACACTGTTTTTAACCTATTTATCAGAAAAAGTGAGTCTTGGAGTTTTTTGGTTTTTGGTTTTTGGTTTTGTTTTGGGGGGGGAGTTTCATCAATTATTTATCTAGGACTGAATATGCATATGTGTTTGAGCGTGGTGTTGGGGGACAGGGAGACAGTGAAAGCATGACACAGAGAGAAACAGAGAGACAGAGAGAGCAACAGAGAGTGAAAGCACAACACAGAGAAACAGAAAGAGAAAGAGAGAGGGAGATAGAGAGAGAGATACAGAGACAGAGAGAGGTAAAGTGATAGAGAATAAAAGCATTACACAGAGAGGGGGGAGGGAAGGAGGGAGGAAGAGAGAGGGAGGGAAGAAGAGAGAGGGAGGGAAAGAGAGAGAGATTAGCTAACATATACAAGGCCCTGGGTTTAATGTCCAGTACTGAAAAAAAAATCAAAAGTAAAATGGGGAGCTCATTTGAGTCTTAGGCACAAAGGAGACCTAGCACATGCTCTTTCTTGCTTCCAGCTTTGTGTGTACTGTGACTCTTCTGCTCCGTCATCATCCTCAGGAAATGCTGGTGCTGAAGGATTCCAGTCAAGAGTCATTTCACCTGGGAAATCACCCTCTTCAAGACACCTGCCTTCCCTCTAGATGTCACAACTCTTGCCACTCACTTCCATCCAGGCTCATGATGCTGCACTTGTTCGGTTGGCTCTCTTACTAAGCCTTTATCACCACCACAGCTTCTGTCACCTGTACTCCATCCCTGAGAAGCTGAAGGGCAGGGACCTTGCTGGATTGGACAGCAAAAATGATTTTGCACAGTGCTTGGTACAGAACAGAAAACAGAAACAAATCACCACAAAGAAAGAAGGAAGAGAGGGCAAAGGAATTCATAACCAGCCTCCTCGGACAAACAGGAGAAAAGCCCAACTCATCTCATGGTGCCCTTTTATTTCATGATCTGCCAGGGCCTCGCAGATTTTGCTTTTCCTTTGAAGTACACTATTCTCAGCTCTGCTCCTTCCAGCCAAGCTCTCTACATTTTGCAGGACCTATTTCCACGGAGACCCTCCTCATGTCCTCCTATTTTCCTCAAGTCCTCTTATGCATGACAGCCTCCCAATGGCAGCAGTTTACTTGAGAGGAACCAGCTCCCTGTGATTTATATTCCAGCCGCCTTCTGGAAGGGTCTGTGGTCCAGCTGCACATTTGTATATTCATTGAGCCGTACTCTCAAGTCCACAGCCTCCTGACAGATGCAGATGGCAAAGCCATTTTTCATAAGGTGGATGTGAGAAGGAGAGGGACAGCGATGGGCTTAAACGTCACCTGGAGGAGACAGCAGCTTTGGAGCAACCAGGAGCATCGGGTATGATGGAGAATTAAACTAAATAGTGAGTGGATAGTATCATTCTTTTCTAATGGCATACACTAAGGGCTTCTGGGCGGTTCCACCATTGTCAGAGACCATCACACACTGCAAGGTATTCTGAACGCCACAATTGAATTCAGTTGCTCATAGCAAAAACATGGAATTTAGCGCAATCCCTCCTGCTGCCCCTCCCTCTCTCACATTCTTTTTCTCTATGTTAGCTTGATAATCATAAGCCCTAGGATGAAAAAATCACAAACAAAGAACACCAAGAGTTTGACATGGCTGAAGATGTACTGATAGCTGGTTCAAAAAAACAAAAACAAACAAACAAAAAACCAACAACAACAAAAAATAACAAGACAGACAGACAGACAGACAGACAGAAAGAAAGAAAGAAAGAAAGAAAGAAAGAATGAAAGAAAGAAAGAAAGAAAGAAAGAAAGAAAGAAAGAAAGAAAGAAAGAAAGAAAGAAAGAAAGAAAGAAAGAAAAGCTTGGAAGGTCTAGTTTTTGTGTCATCTGTGGGAGGAATTACCCATGGGTCTTTGCTCCTATCTCATAGCAGCAGCTGACAGTTGTCACATCAAAACCATAACTGCTGTCTCACAGGAAAGGGAATCAATGAACCTACAACTTCACTTCTTCTTTAGAAGAGGAGATGTATTTTCACTGACAAGTAATCCCACATCCTAACAGAGAAACCAGCAGGCCACCTCTGCTCTCTCTTGTCACCCCACTCAATTTTATACTCAATTTCAGCTCCTGATCACAGAAATCTGAATAGAACCTACCTAGGATATTTTCTATATGTCCCTTCACTAATGTAATCTGCATATTTTGCTCTCATCTTAAAACTTATATGGCTATGAGTGTCCTGCCTGAATGCATGCCTATATATCACGTGATTACCTTGTACCTGTGAAGCCATGGCATCACGTCCTCTGGAATTGGAATTGCAGATGGATGAGCCACCTTGTGAGTGTTATAATTCAAATTCCCTCTTAAATAGGGAATTAATTGTCGAGCCATATCTCTAGTCCCAACTCTTAAAATTTTGAAGCAGGGCTAGGGAGAAGGCCCAGCACATAAGAGAGCTTGCTGTACACACCTAGAGGCCTTGAGGCCTTTGTCCAGATTCCTAGAAACCATGTAGAAAGCCTGGCTTGGTGAGCCTATAACCCCAACACTGTAGTGGAAATTGAGAAGTGCTATGGCTTATTGATTGATAGCCTAGCCAAAAATTGGCAAACTCCAGGCTCCATGAGTGACCCTGTCTCAAGGATCTCTAGTCAACAATCATAGAGGAAGACACTTGATGTGCAGTCCTCTGTTATCCACACATATGCATGAACATGTGAGCCTGCACACACATACACATTTACACACACACACACACACACACACACACACAAAGCATAAGCATTCAGAGAAATTGTAGAAATCTGACATTTTATTAAGAATCATTTCTAATCATTACAGTATGAACCTAGAAATCAATAGCAAGAAGGACCCGAGAAAGTTCATAAATACAATAAGTTAAATATCATGCACGCATATCCAATAAATCAATGAAGAAAAGTGAAAATTTTTAAAGTTTCTTGAGATTAAGCAAAAACAGAAGCATGACAAACCCAAACCTACAGGATAAGTGGAAGCAGTTATCCGAGGAAAGGTCAAATGCCTAAATCAAAAAAGAAGAAAAATTCCAAACTTATTTTGTGACTCAGAGTTCTTGGAAAGCAAGAAGCAACTAAGCCCAAAGTGGTAGAAAGAAAGAAGTAACAAAATTACAGCATAAAATAAGTGAATAGGAAACAAGAAAACAACAGGAAAGATCAATAAATGATGAGTTGGACTTTGAAGATATACACAAAATCAATTAAACTGAGCATCAATAATTAAGAAAAAGGAGAAAAAAGACTCAAAAAAGTAAAAAGAAAAACAACACAGATGATGCAGCGGGAACACAACGGAGCAAAAACTATTATGAATAATTACATGCCAATAAATTGGATAATCTAAAAGAAATCAATACATTTCCTGACACATACAGCCACCAAAATTGAATTATGAAGAAATAGAAAATCTGAGTGGAACAATAATAAGTAAGGAAATTGAATTGGTATTAAAAAGTCTTCAATCAAAGAAAAGTCTAGGAGCTGAAGTTTCACTGCTGAATTCCAGCAAACATTAAATGAATTAAGATCAATCCATCTCAAACTCTTACAAAATATGCAAGACCAGGAAACATTTCCAAGCTCATTTTATCAAGCCAACATTACCCCAGAGGGAGGAAAGCAAGGAAAGTAAGAAAGTCAGGGAGGGAGCAAAGAAAGATGCAAGGAGGTGGCAGAGAAGGGAGGCAGGGAGGGGCTACAAGTCAATATCCTTGGGAATCACAGGTCAGAAATCCTCAACACAATACAAGGAAACTAAAGTCAGTCTCGCATTAATAAGATCACTCGCCATGGTCAAGTGAGATGCAAAATGGGTACAATATTTGCAAATAAAAAATGTAACAGAGTGAAGGACAAATATGAGATTATTCAATAGACGAAGAAAAACACATTTGGTAAAAATCCATCATCCTTTCAGAAAAAAAAAAAAACTATCAACAAATTAGGTATAGAAAGAATGTTTCACAATGTGGGAAAGGTCATGCATGACAGCTCTGTAGTAAACATTATGCTCAACAGGGCAAACCTGAGAGCATCCCTTCTAACGTCCACACTGGCAATGGTGCTCCCTCTCACCATGCTTATTCTGTGTAGCTGAGGAAGTCCAAACCAGAGCAAGTAGGCAAAAGAAAGAAGCAAGAGCTATTCACATTGGAAAGGATGTAATTATAGTCTCTGTATTTTAGAGGACAGAATTACATATAAGCCTAGACATCTCACAAACCTACAAATCAAGAATAGAATTCCACTGGAAACTGTGAGGGCAATACAGTTGCAGGATACAGAGTCACTATACAAACATCATTACTGCTGCTACACACTAACAATGAATAATCTAAAATAGAAATCAAGAGTGCAATCAAATGTATGATAACTATCAAAACTTATAAAACCTTACACAGGGAAATTTAATCAATATACCAAGGATCTTAGAATGGCAATTATAAAACATAGAGGAAAGAAAATTTTAAATACTGAAATAAGCAGAAAGACCTCCTGGGTTTGTGGATTGTAAAAGGTTAAGTAGGTGAGGTACCCACATAAGCAATAGATTCTATGCAATTTTGGTCAAAATACCGATGGTAAGCCAACTGTGGTAGTCCCACAGCACTCCGGAGTTGAGGCAGGAAAACTGACTTGAGTTCAAATCCAGCCTGTGCAACATAGTGATTTCCAGGTTAGCCTGTGATACATAGCAAAACTCAGTGTCAAACAGGCAAATAAACAAAAACATAAGGACGGGATTTGTCCTAGCCTATCATAAAATGCACATGGGTTCACAAAAGATCATGACTAAGTGTCATAAAACCAGATATAGAAACCAATAACCCCAACAACATCAACATTAACATGACTAAGTAAGCCAGCAAGACTCCCTCCAGGAATCCAGTGGCCACATGGACGAACCTAGATGGCGTTTTAAATAAAATGCCGCAAGGACAGCAGGATCTCGAGCCTATGTAGAATTGTCTCGTTTTTTCCCCCTCATTAGCAGAGAAAATCAAATCATATGGTTGATTCCAGAAGGTGGGTAGCAGGATGGGTGTAAGGCAAAATCAGTCAAGGATTACAAACTCTCAATTAAGTAGGAAGTAAAAATTAATTTGGAAGAATTAAGGTGTCTCTCATGCACCATATTGACTACACTTAATGTTATATTATGGTCTTAGGTAGATATAAGCAGTTTCCTTCAGAAAAATGCTAACAAGTGAGGGAATATTCATGTTACCCATTTAGATCCAGCCATTCTGTATGGTACACACACTCTAAAACAACATGGTGGACACTAAGAAAAATCGTTACCTAACAATACTTTAATTACGTATAAAAATCAATCAATCAATCAATCAATCAATAAGCAAGCAAAGAATCAGTTACCTAAGCATCCATCTGAGTTTGGAGTTTGTAATGCATAGAATGCAGAAAGGACTCCTTTCAGGACTAAGGCATACCCATAGTACTGTGGGGCTTTGCAGGCACAGCACTGATGATGGATCACAAGAATCATCATGGGCCTGCTGATAGGACAGTGAGAACTGTAGAGACCCAGGGAAACTAGAAGCATGACATCTCCCATGAACTCAACGGAGTTGAGATGGCTTCTTTTATCTGACAATCTAGAGAGGTCCTGCCTCACCTAGAGAACATCAAAGATCTTAAATGTGTTTTGATCCTGGAAGCATATACTCAGGCTAACCTGTAAAAGGAAAATATTTTTTTAATCAGAGGTAAAGACAAGAGAGAACCTGACTAGAAGTCAGGATATTTGACTCCAGGAGGTTCATAGTGATTAGATGAAGAAAGAGCACAGAGACCTAAAGAACAATGCACGCTGAACTGCAGGGAATCAGATGATCTAGTCCCAGGAGATGGTGTCCATGTTTGACTTTGATGTAGTGTCTCTGGGGTGGTTCTCACAACAGCTCCAGACACAGAAGAGTAGTAAGTGGTCCTAAATTTTAGAAGCAAAAAGAGTCATTTTCTGGACTCAAATTTTGCTTTGCTTCCCTCCCCCATCCACTCTGCTCAGGATCTCTCTTTCTCTCTAGTTCTGTCCTCTAAGAATTATCCACACACTTGCCCTTGTTGAGGTGCGAACTGGCCCTTCATCATCAGGACGGATGACTCTAAGACACCACTGAGTGAATCCTGAGCTCAGTCCTGACTCAGACAGCAAGGGTCTTTGGAATGATGTGAAGATGTACCCTGAGGAGGTAGTGGAAGGGTACTGTGGATGACTGAGAAGTAAAAATGCTAACCATGGTTACCTCTTCCTCTCATGTATGTTGACACAGAAAGACTTCTTCCCCTCAGGGGACAAAAAAAGAGAGATAAGAATCTATGCTTTGGAGGAACAGTAGTGCTAAGAACACTTGTACTAGAAAATAGGAGAGAATATCTTGAGCTATAATTTTTCTACTTTCTGAGACCAGGAATGTGGTGGTTTGAATATGCATGGCCCAGGGCATGGCCTTGTTGGAGGTATGTCCTTGTTGGAGGCAGTGTGTCATGGTCAGGGTGGGCAATAAGATTCTCCCCCTAACCACACGGGGGCCAGTCTTCTCGGGAACTCTCAGCTCCTCCTGCACCATGCCTGTCTGGAGGATGCCAGGCTCCTATCTTGATGCTAGTGCACTGAACCTCTGAACCTGTAAGCCAGCCCCAATTAATTATATTTATAAGAGTTGCCTTGGTCATAGTGTCTGTTCACAGTAGTAAAACCCAAATTAAGACACCGGATTTTCCTTTTTTCACTCGGTATTCATTACATTTATTTATCTATTTGTTTATTTATTTATTATTTTAGGAGTGGTGTGTGTGTGTGTGTGTGTGTGTGTGTGTGTGTGTGTGTGTGTGTGTGCGCGTGTACATGCACATGTGTAGGTCAGAGGACAATCCAAGAGGGTTAGTTAGTTTCCTCCTTCTGCCATGCAGACTGCAGGACCTGAACTCCTCTCATCAGTTTTGGCCGTAATCACCCTCACCTACAGAGTCAGCCCTCTGGGCCCCCTCCCCGTGTTATAAAAAGTTGTAATCCCTTTCTTAAGGTTCTTAGTTTTCCTGCTTTTACCAACAAGCTCTCCCTGACGGCAATGATTTAATCTCCCCTTCCATGAAGCCACACTTAGGGTAAAGTTGGAGCTCTTGAACCCTCCAAACTCCTGCTAACATACAGTGACCCACATTCCACCTTCTATTTGCTTGGATTCTTTTTTACTTTTTCTTCTTTGTTTTCTTCTGATGCATACTCCTACGATCCCCATTCTTAACTCTTTCCACCATGCATTCTATAAATCACACTTTTTGAGGAATTCAAACCCCAGTGTCTTGTCGCCCTTTCCATTTCTTGCTAAATCGAAGCAAGGCTGACCCCCGTGAGTTCTTTTTACCCTCAGTTCATTCAAACCAGGACGTACGCACAGTCTCATACTACCCTCAGGGCTGTGAGAAACAAAATTCTTTCTCCTAGCTACCTTCTACTTGCCACCGTATTTTAACAGTAAAAAAAAAAAAAAAAAAAAAAAAAAAAAGCCTCACTGCATCTAGTGGCTGTGCATTGCAAGGAATGTACTACACTGACCTATTACACTCAAGGTCATTATAACCCTCTTCCACATTCATGGGGAGAAGTCTGCCTTTATGTTTCCAAAAATCCTATTCTGCCCGTGTTTGCTCTATGTAAATGCACCAAGCTGTTCTCCTGGGAACACCTTAAATCATTTGTTTTTCTGACTCATCAGGATTACAGAGGGAGAAAAATCTTTGTTTCTAATCCTTATAGTTCCTTTCATGTGGAGGCAGCTTCACAAGCTTGTACTCCCACTCTTCCCAAGTTCTGAGGAGGGAGACCTAAATGATTTGTGAGGTTCAAGACCTGCACATGCACAGACCTGACACCTTCTGCCCTCCTCCTCTTAGCAGTTCACCTCTTTCTCACGGGTATATTTTATTGCCCATTTTCTAATCACCTGAAATAGGTCTACTCTCCCTCCCCAGAAGAAGCTGTTTGGGGTCTGGGACTTCCTAAGCCTTGTTTTCTAAATCCAGGATTCAGTATCAGACAGTAAATTTTAAAAAGCCATGTTGTCTAAAATTGAGTTTATGAGTAATAAACATCACCTTTTAATTCCTATCTCTTTAAATTATTTTCTTCCTCTTCATTGTTTCCAAATTAGATTGGAGAAAGGAGGCAGTCTAGAGGGGCCCATAAAACTCCAACACTATAATTCAGTTAGTCTCAGGCAGCAGCCCCTCGCCACACAGCGTCTCAGCAATCCTTCTCTTCCCTCTCATTTACCTCCAAGGTCCTATTTACCTTCATTTATGATCAATCGATCCTATGTTTTAGCTCAAGATTTTCTTGACCCCTTTATCTCCGTGAGCCTTTACCCTCCTTACCACACATGGCAGAGAAACGCACCAGGGTTGTGAATGCTTCAACACTCTTAGTCATTTCCCAGTTCTGGGGCATCTTGGCTGGCGGTACCTTTGCTTTTGAGACAAAGTATCACTCTGTAGTCGAGGCTAATGTGGAAACCACCATGTAGGGGAGGCCAATTTCAAACTCCCAGCAATCCTCCTATCTCAACCCATGAAAGGTTGGGATAACAGGTGTTAGGTACCCTGGCTTCATGGCTACAGTTCAATGCTCTGTAGTCAGCTAACAAGTCAAACCATTAAGTGAAAGCCAGCTGGATTTAAAGGCAGGCAGCCTGGGAGTAGCATGAGTTCACAGAGAAAGGTGAATCCCGGGTAACTCAATACAGGTGGGTCCCCTAACGATTGGAGCAGGGGGCTGTTTCCAACTCAGACTTTCTTGTCTGTCTTTGGGTCCCTTCCCCCTAGTTATGCTGCCTGATCTGGCCTCAGTGGGAGAGGATGCTCTTAATCCTGATGAGACCTAATGTGCCAGGGCAATTGGTGTCTGGGTGGGAGCGCCCCTTCTCTAAGGAGAAGGGGAGGGTGGCACTGGGAGGAGAGAAGGGAGGGGCTGCAATCAGGATGTAAAGTGGATAAATCAAGTAATAAATTTTTAAAAAAGAATTACAAATGATACAAGGAACAGATTGTGACATGGCCACTCGTCTTCATCTGCTTCGGTGGGAAACGTGTGTCCTATCTTGGGATCTTTTCAAGTTTGCCAATTGCCAGTAACCAAATTCAAAATCTTCTTCATGGTCTGTTTGGTTGACTGGTGGGTGGGTTGGTTTAGGTGGGGAGGGGAAAACAATTAGCTTCAATCTCCTGGCACTCTCATTTGCCCTCATAAAATTTAGGATGAACATCTCACTCTTCTTAGCCCATGATTGTGCGGGGCTGTATTACTTACAGCCCTCATTTGGTATTCTTTTATAGTAGTGACTCCAAGACAAAAACTTCTCTTGACCTTTGACTTTAAGGTAGGGAATATGATCTGAAGGTATCTATAAGGCATTACTAAGGCCATCTAACCATTTTTGAATGTCAAACCTAGAAATCTCCTTCCCTAATAATAATAACAATAATAATAATAAATAGTATTATTATTAATACTAATAAATAATACTATTTATTATTATTATTGTTGTTGTTATTATTATTATTATTATTATTATTATATCCCATGGAGCTCTTGGCCTTCCTCCTATGCTACTTCCAGGGAAGCAATTCATCACAGGCCCAGCAGAGGCTCAGCACTTCATTCTCAGACTCTCTGGGACCATTTCTCAGCTCTTTCCCCCAGGACAAGGAGAAGGGAGCTCTGTGATTGGCACTCTCTGCACAGGTGAGGGAAGATAGTTAGTACCTCAGCAGGAGCTACAGAAGCAGCTCTGCCAACAGGTCCTGTGAAAGAGCCTGGAGGCGTCTACAGCACCTCACACTAGCTTTTCTCCCTCCCAACGAATTGGTGAAAAGCCATTTAATTACCTAGTGTTAAGTGAACACCTAATTATGTCAAGTTACTGAACTCTGAGCTCTCAGGGACTGGTAGCATTTCTGAGTTTTCATCCCTCTTTTAAAGCTCACCTTCCCTGTCTCAGCAGCGTGGATCTTTTTAGGCTGTCTTTTTAAGAACAGCAAAAAATAGAAACTTAAAAGCACCACTTGATGATATAATAGCAATATTCTTCAAAGTTTTCAAAAATTAATTATTCAAAGACTAAAAAAAAAATGTGCTATGGTGCAAAGAACCAGGGCCCTAGAAGATAAAACATCCGGGCTCAAACTTATCTTTGTCATGCTAGCCTGTGCCTTGAGCAAACTGTCCAACTTACTTCACCCTAAGTTTCAGGGAAACAGATACCAAAAACCCCTGACAGTTTAACTCCCTCTGTGTAAATGTGGGATTCTAAGGACTTATTTTTAAACCTTGCCTTAATCATTTGCACCATATTGGCTTCCTTGGCAATCTCATCTATTTACCACCTTTTTGCAGTTTCCCCACACATTTCCATCTGACATGGACCTCCTATGATTTGCTGAAATAAATCTGATAATCCCCCTGAGGCATCATAAAGGAACCGACAAGTCAGCCTTCCTACTCCCCAGTATGGCCCTCACTCACTATGCTCTCTTCCAGGCAATGGTGTTACCATGGACAGAGATCTAAACGCAGACACGTTTAGCATTCTCCCCATGTTCTCATGCCTAATGTTCATGCATCCGCAGCTCCTGCTGGCTGACAAACTTTTTGACTATATCTCATTTTCTTCATCTCCTTGTCTGTCATGCTATTATAAAACACTATCATTTCCCCTCCAAAATTCTCTTAGTCTCCTGCCCCCCCATTCACCATCACCCTTCTCTCTCCCATTTTACTCTACCAACACCTGAAGCAATCTTAAGAAGCAAAAGTTAATCTTGTTATTGTCATCCACTTACAACTTGTCTCTTTTTTATTATTTGTTTTTTTCTACATCCTGAGTGCAGTTCCCCCCCTCCTCCCAGTGCCTCCCCCACAGTTCCCCTCTACCCATCTAACCCCACCACCACCATCTCCTCCTCCTCAATTTCTCTTCAGAAAAGGGCAGGCCTCCCATACATAGCAACCAAACATGACCTATCAAGTTGCAGCAAGATTAGGTACCTCTCCTTGTATAAAGGCTGGACAAGGCAACCCTAGGAGATAAACGGTCCCAGAAGCAGCCAACAGAGACAGAGACAGTCCCTGCTCCCACTGTTAGGAGTTCCACAAGATGACCAAGCTACATAACTGTAACATATAATGCTGAGGACCTAGGCGAGTTCTTGCAGGCTCCCTGGTAGTTGATTCACTCTCTGTGAACCCCTTTGAGCCCAGGTTAATTGGTTAATTGGTTCTGTGGGTTTCTTGTGATATCCTTGACCCCTCTGGCTCCTACAGTTCATCCTACTGCCCATTTCTACAGGATTCTCCAAGCTTCAACTCATGTGCCTAAGATCTGGCTGTGAGTCTCTCCATCTGTTTCCATCAGAAGTCTCTTCAATTACAACTAGGTTAGGCACAACTTTTAGTCCAGTCTTCATTGCTCTCATGATGAAAACCAAATTCTCTTCTAAGACCCTCAAGTTCTGATGCCTGGTTACATGGAGAGCCTTGTGTATTACTTGGTTTTATTTTCTGTTTTCTGGTTGCACTCAGCTTTTCTGGTTTGCAAAAGGGTCTTCCTTCTTCCTGGTGCAAAAGACCCTGGCACAGACAGGTTTCTCTGTGTGGAGCGCTACTTCAACTCACCCTTCTCCTTACTATAAGCCCATGTCTTCTCATGTTCTCTGTTCTTTCCCTCTCACATCTAGCAAGAGTCCTGATATAATTTCCTTGAAAAAAGATTCCCTTGACCCAGGTATTGACAGGATGGTGCTTGATGCATTAAGATGAAGGTAAAAGGATGGGAGAACCCGTCATTCCTGAGTCCATGCCTTTATCTAATCTCAAGTCAGGAGCTGAGCTGTGTGTGGCAACTCAGTCTTAATGTTCCCACACTAAGTAAATCAAAGCTCTTTAGAGCATTCCTAGTTACAGAAGCACCATGTATAGTACCATGCTTGAAATTCTACATTTATTTTTATAGACTATGAATGGTCAGGGAGGGTTGTTTTATTTGTCTTGTTTGGGTTTGGGGTTGTTTGTTTTGTTTTGTTTTGTTCGTAAACCTAACACAATCTAGAGTCATTTGGGAAGAGGGACTCTGAACCTAGAAAATGTCTCATTAGACTATAGCTGAGTCTGTCAGGAATTTTCTTCATTCCTGTTCATTGTTACAGTGTCGCTATGGGGCAGGTGCTCTTGAGTGGATTGAGAAGGCAAGCTGAGCAAGCCATGAGGAGCAAGCCACTGTGCAGCAGTCCTCCATGGCTCTTGCTTCTGTTCCTGTCTCCAGGTTCCTGCCTTGAGTTCCTGCCCTGACTTCTCTCAGGACCTGAGAGTTCTAAGCTGAAATGAAACCTTTCCTCCCCCAAGTAGCTTTTGGCCATGATGTTTTATCCCAACAATAGACTGTCTCTTCTGGTAGACTTTATGCTTCCAGATACTCTATCTGGCATGATCATCACTTTATCCATTATATACCATCATTGCTCATGTACTATAGGTATTCAATAAACATTTATGTAGTTAACAAAAAGAGAATAATAATGATCATAAAAGTAATTTTTAGTGAGATCATAACATCACCAAAAAATCCCTAGCAAATACTGAATGCATTCAGCTTGTGCATGATAATGAATTATCAAATACTCAAGCATTAAATGCCTTATGGAGAGCCATGGTGACACTGTTTTCCAAATGAGGAGGTGTCCACAGAGATTCCTATGCCCACAGAGAGTCCTATGCCCACAGAGAGACTTGGGGACATGTCTTCTCTTGATACAAGGGTTTAGAGATTTCAGAAGTTCACCTGAAACATAGAGATCCCTCTTACTCTTCCCCCATATTGGAGTCAAGGTGATGTACTGAAAATAGTGGGTCTCCCTGCTTAGCCCTCGGCTTTCAGAGAGCAGTGTTTATAAGAGCCAAGAATTTGGTGTATGCCACCCAGAAAAATTGAACTAGCAATAGAAGTCCAATAAGACCTTAGTCACTGTCTCTGATGAAAGTCATTAGCCCCATCATAGCTCTCATGTACTGAGTACTTTGGAGACAGAAGCTATGATAAGTGCTTCCCATGTATTATTCATTTCCTCCACACTGTAACCCTATGATGTATTAAGTGGAGGTATATAAAATTGTCACCATTTGACCATTTCTGACCTACAAAAAAAATGAAAATTTTATGTTTCAACCTAATAGATATCATGCCCCTCCATTTTAAAGATGAAGAACCAAAGTTTCAAACTCTGGGATAGAAACCCAGAGAACCTAATTCCAAAGGCATGGGCAAAAATTATAAGCCAAAGACTGTATTGCTAAGAGCTAACAAAATTAAAATATTATCAATTCTTTATATTTACTACTTTAGCAATCCCCCTGTCCATTTTATACTGGTTCATATTAAAACTTTTTACAATGAAATGCTCTCTGTGTGTGCGTGCACATGCATGTATGTAGAAGAAGATAATGTCCATCTTGAAAGGTAGTGGTATATTGGCAGCTGTGCTGGCTTAAATATGCTTGACCCAGGGAGTGACCCTTGTTGGTATAGATGTTTGGAGGTGTGGCCTTGTTGGAGTAGATGTGACCTTGTTGGAGTAGATATGACCTTTTTGGAAGAAGTGTTTCTCTGCAGGTGTGGGCTTTAAGACCCTTGTCCTAGCTGCCTGGAAGCCAATCTTCTCCTAGCAGCCTTCAGATGAAGATGCAGAACACTCAGCTCCTCCTGCACCATGCCTGCCTGGATGTTGCCATGCTCCCACCATGATGATAATGGGCTGAACCTCTGAACCTGTAAGCCAGCACCAATTAAATGTCCTTATAAGAGTTGCCTTGGTCTGGTGTCTATTCACAGTATTAAAACCCTAACTAAGACAGCAGTAAACAGGAACAGGCTCTCTGAGATCTGTGAGGGAGATCTAATGGGTTAAGGAGTCTCTGCCTGCCCTTGAAAACACCTGAGAAGACTCTGTGACCAGTCAAACTCCACCCTTCCTGCAGCATCTGTAACTAACAGCATGAAATCTATCTCGAGATTTGCTTGAAACTATTTCCAGAGGAGAGTGGCCAGGAACCTATGGGTCACATATCCCGGACAACTCTTAAAAGATGAAATGGCTGAAGAAAAACCTGAGAGACAGACTAAGCAATGGAGGAATAGCTAGCTGGTCACCAACACCAGGTTGCTCAGGGTCAGATCATGAACTCTGTGATATCACACAACTTGTTTCCTCTCTGTGTCTCATATTAAAATCGAGTAATCTTATTCATTCATGGGATTATGCTAAGCCTTGAATGGGTCATTATAGGCAATTCTTGGTACAGAATAGTTGCTCACTGAAGAATTATTCTATTCCCCTACCTTTTACAGTCATTGCTTTTCCTGCTCTGTGACTTTGTACTTAGTCTTAAGGAAATGAGCCCTTTAGGGTCAATAATTGCATTCTGTTTTGATATCTGTTTAATTTGTTGCAATGTTGTTACTAGAGGCTGGAAAGCAAGCATGACCTGAAATTGGTGTCATGTCGCCATTATGGGCCAGAGAACTTTATGTTGCAGCCGGGGACTGGGTTTGTCCTTTTTCAGCTCAAGCTGTGACCTGTTTCCTGGTGATAAAAAGATTCATACTCCAATAGGCAGATTTTAGCCATGTCTACTGCACAAAATCCCTGGAAAATTGCCCGTTAGTTACTTAGAGAGCCGCTGCTGGGAGTAAGGTATGACTTTAATTGATAATGTGCTAATTAACTTGAATGGAGTTGGGAGAAAAGTTCAAATGGGCACCTTTGAACTACCTGTTGGTAGGCTGGTTTCACTGTAGAGAGATCTGGTGTGTTAGTATCACCCAAAGAGTTACACATGAGCACCTCCTGCCTTCCCCAAGCCCTCTGGTACTAAGTAGTATGAAGAGGGAGTTGGAGGGTATAGAATGAAATACTGGAAAGTAGTCATTTGAATCAGGGACAGATTTTTGGAAGAAGCAAATTTATCAGGTGGTTTTGCCCTCTATGCCTTCATTTATCCATCTGCACAGCTCACAGAGGTTTGTAAGAAAGCTGATGTTACTCACTCTGTTAAATGTCTAGCATATACCAACTGTTCCATATACATTAACTATTAGCAATTTTTATTATCATAGTTACTTTATTAGTTTGCCCCTGGCCTTGATGGGTTCACCATATGCCATTATAATATATTGAATATTATAGTAATGATATATAATATTAATAATCTGAAATTTCAAAATGTTCTAAAATCTGAAAGTTCCTTCATTACCCATATGGTACCATAATTGGAAAATTCACACCATGGAACTTTATTTAATAGACAAAATTATCTTAATTTTATTTGTTTATTTTGGGAAGAAAATAGGTTTATTGAGTATCCTGTAAGTGGCAGCAGGCTGGGAGGTAACAAAAGTACTGCCTGCAGACCACAAAATTATTGAAAATATGTATCATGTAAAATTACCCACAGACCATATGTGCAAACTATATGTGAAATATAACTGAATTTTCAGTTTTAGATTTGGATCTCATCCCCAAGATAGTTCACTACATATATGAAAATATCCAGAACAAGAAAAAAAATATTTAAAATCTCAAAATACTCTAGTTACAAGGATTTAAGGAAGGGATGCTCAGTCTCTGGTATCATTAATATTTCTATTATAGTACAATAATTTCAGTGATGTAATTATGATATGCATTTTCTGATTATTATATTATAGTAATAATAGTGTTACTATCATGAGTTTTACAAACTAGGCACTGTTCTAATATTATCATATGGATAGCCTAATTTAGTGCTCCCAACAATTCTCTAAAACACATACTATTGTTATTACCACTTTTAGATGAGGAACAAGGACTCAGAAAGGGGAAACCGACACAGAGGCACATGTTTACAATTAGTGACGCTGTGGTACTAGCATATGACATGCTATAAAGGTACCATGAACACCAGGGAAACATGAACTACCCACCTAGCGTGTCAGGAACTGAAGGTTTTAAAACTCAGAAATAGCTTGACAAAAAGGAAGAGAAAAGACTTCTCAGGCAGACAAAATGGCGTGAACACAAACCCAAAGCTTGATGTAATTGATAGGAAGTATTTCAGGAGCGTAATGAGCTGCAGTGGGAAAGTCAGGAGAGATGGGGACAGGTTGCAGGGACATCATGTTAGAAGGAGAACCGGGAGCAGATGGTAAACAGCAGTGCTTGGTCCTTGAGGAGTCAAACGCTACATTGTATGTGACAGGGAGTCTTTGGAGAGTTCTCTGACAGGGAGAGACATGATCAGATTAAAGCCTGGGTAGATTTCTGGGGGAAAAAAGACGATAGATGGAAATCATGAAGAACAGTTAGTTCTCCAGGGGAGAGATGATGAGGGTCTCAAGTGAGGCCATGTTAGCAGGGGTAGAGGGAGATGATGAATAAAGGCAAAATCATCCAGATTTGGTGAGTGACTGACAGATACTAATATAGTGTAGAAGGAAGGACGGATGCAGATAACTCCACAAGCTGAGCTTGGAGTGAAGAAAGGCAGGTTGAGCCTGAGGAATGTGGCATTGCACGGTGGGTTTAGAAACTACTTTCTGTAAGCTTAGTATGGGACAGCCAGGGAGACATGGCCAACCAGCAACTCACAGGTCTAGCGGTCTGATTTTCAAAGTCATGGCTAGAGATGGTTTTTTAATGGGAGGGGAAGTATCTGCACACATATACATAGATTAAGGCCCCGGCTACTAGATAAAACCCCAAGGATCATCGAAAGGGTGAGATGCTAAAAAGTCAGAGAATAATCTCCCAGGGAATATCAATACTTAAACAGCAAGTAGGAAGAATTGGTTGCTGGAGAAATGTGTTATGGGCAGAAAGCAAAATAGAGCAGAGTCATTAAAAATTCCTAGGAGGACATGATGCCCCCGTGTTGCTGAAATGGAAGGTTGTATGACTATGTAGCCATGAGGAACTGGGAAAGCAAGAAGAGCAAGCCTCCACTGAAGGGATGATATGGAAGTCAAAAGTTTGAGAAGAAAACAGAATCTGAGAAAATGAGGGAAGAGCCTTGAGCTCAGGGTTCGCCATGACATCAAAGCCACATTCTCTTGTTTTTCATTCACCTTCACTTCCCCTCCAACAGTCTGACTCTTGTGCATTCACACATTCAAGACCCAGATCTAAGAAAGCTAGAACAACATAATTGAATTTCCAAAGCAATGCCAGGGAGCTCAAATTTCAAATTTTTATTACTGTAGATTCAGGTACTCAATTTTGAAAAGGTTTTATTTGTGTACGTGTGTGTGTGCATATCTCTGTACATGTGCATGTATGCACATGTGTTTGTATGTGGCGGCAACATTCCTCTATCACTCCAATTTTTACTTGTCCAGGTGTAAACAAAGCTGGTGTTTATTGGTAATATGTATGTCCCCCTCTCTTCTGCATCTTCTACAGGTATGCATCACCACAACTGGCCACTCCATAGTTTTTGAACAAGATCTCTCACTGAACATGAAACTTACCAATTTAGCTAGAATAGCTCAGAAAGCTTCCGAGATCTCTCTGTCTTTCCCTCCCAAGTGCTGGGATTATGGTCATGTGCCACAGATGTTTGGTTTTACATGGTTTGGCAATCAAACTTGGGTCCTCAGATTAAACTTGGGTCCTCAAGCTTGAGTGGTCAGTGTTTTACTGACTGAGCCACCTCTCCAGCTCCAACATTGGTCAAAATGAAAGGTCATCTTTCTGCCATGACAGACCAGCCTGGGGTGGAGAGAAAACTTCCTCCCTACTGACTCCCACTCTCGATGTGACTATTTCTCTCTGAACTGTAACATGAGACTTCTGGCACTCTTTACACTTGTATGCCACAGTGAAGACAAAACATTCCTTTGAAGAAAAAAAAAAAGCTGAATCTAACTTTGTCCTTAATCAAAGTGATGCAATATCTTCTCTTCTCACCTAGAATAAATCTTGGATCTCAACAAGTAGACAACTGGACTGATTCTTTGACTTCATTCCCCAACCCCACTCCCCCTCCTCTCCTTTTCCCTCTCCTCTCCCTCACTCCCCCCCACACACACATTATTCTTCTTGATGCTTTTCCACCTTGCAAGCAAGTGCCTGTATCAGGGACAAGCTCCGAACTGCTGTGGTACTCAACCTGTGACTTCCAACTCCTTTGTGTTGAATGGCTCTCTCACAGAGGTTGGCTAAGACCATTGGAAAACAAAAATATTTACATTGTAATTCATAACAGTAGCAAAATTGCAGTTATGTGGTAGTGATAAAATAATTTTATGGTTTGGGATCACCACAATGTGAGGAACTATACTCAAGGGTCATTGAATTAGGAAGGTTGAGAACTACTATTCTAGAGAGTTCCACAGCTCTTCTCACTCCATTAGGACTGTTTCAATTCTATACATAGGTGACAAGCAGACTGATGTTGATATACAAGCATACATTATGTTTTAATTTCATATATCTTTGTTTCTATAGATATATGTGGAAATGTACACACACAATCACACACACACACACACACACACACACACACACATCTTCCCACAAGAATGTAAGCTCTATAAAGGTATAAAATGTGTCTATAAACCTCTGTCTACGACAGACTTAGAACACAATTGGAATATAGTTTGGCATTTAATATATAACCATTGATCAGGAGACAGAAGCAGGTGGATTTCTGAGTTAGAGGCCAGCCTGATGTACAGAAAGAATTCCAGGATGGCCAGGGCTGTGTACAGAGAAATATTATCACAAAAGCCAAAAAACAACCAAACAAAATAAACATTGAGTCAAAGAAAGACTAGATCCTTACATGTAGTTATTAAATAAGAATCAAATTCTAACATCAAAATGATAGAACTAAACCAAAATTAAGCAAAGATACTCTATGGCAAGTGTGTATCAAACATATCCAGTGTGCCTAAGATTATGTTACTATGGTTTAGCTTAGAGATGTTGACCCTTCTCCATGCTAAGCAGGCAGCTACGTAAATTCAATAAAGTAAATGATGGGAATTGTTTAAAGTAATGATAGTATCTAAATTAAAACCCTAATTAATGTATACACGGTTATTGCCTTGCTCTGAGTCATGAGACATTTCGTGGTTCCATCCTCTGCCATAAATGTGTTCTTCTTCACAACTCCCTGACATCATTCACTTCTGGAGCCTTTCTTTAACTGTTCTTCATTTCCTCACTGAAGGAACTGTCGTACCTTGCTGCTTAGGGATTTCCTAAACACTGGCTTCTTCCTTTGGGTCTAACCCTTGATTCTTCTATAACAGGGAACTTTTACATTCTGAAGCAAGGAATGCATAACCACAGGGTGCAGACAGACCCTGCCATCACATCTGTAGCTCACCAGGAACTGTGGTTAGTCAGTGACTTCAGATAGCTGCTTAACATCGATTCAAAGGCTTCCTAATGCCAATGTTATGGAAATTCCTGCCTATTCCCCGCCATTCTAAAACATTACCTATATGGTTATTAATAATGCATCATAACACACACACACACACACACACACACACACACACACACACACACCAAAACAAAACTGGGAAATACATTGACCCACTTTCCTAAGAATGTAATGCAGAAGTGATTGTTGAAGATCACACTGTTGGAAAAAAAATAGGTCAAGTCTCCTGAAACTTGGCCCATGCACCTCCTCTTTATGGTCTCCATTGATTGCGGAATGGGGTCTCCAGGTTCAGTAGGGGAGAACAGCAGAGTCAATAGCTTTGATCACTTGACAAGGCCTTTGCCTCAGCAGGCTTCCTTCCGACTCATCCCTTGTTGGAAAAGCCTCACCAAATTAACTCAACAATTTGAAGAACTATCACTTACATCAGGGTACAAGAAGTCAAAGACGAAGCAAGCAGAAGCGATGATCACACTACATACAGTACCAGACAAAAACATCTGTTCTTTTATTAAACAAAACATCGATGGACTAATGATTAACCTCATTCAAAGCAGGCAGTCAGCCCCATGTGATTACTCTCAAAGAAAATAAAGAAATCTGGTACAGTGTTGTGGTATCTCTAAAAGCATGAGGTTTAGAAGGGTTTACATATATTCTTCTCTGAATTCAGAGGAAAGAATAAATTCATTTATTCAACTAACATGGATTAAGCACAGCCAGCACTTGAGTGATACAGGAGTATTAAGTAGGTATCATTTTATTTCATCAGTATTTCTGAGACATAAAAACAAGCAGTGATATCAAACTCATGCATGAAATAAACAAAACATGGCATGTGGGTTAAGTCAGTAAGGAAGGGTGTGGGATAAAAGAGGAGCAGAGTGAAATGAGTCAATTTCTTCTTTTACATTTTTCCCATGAGCCTCCACAACATCCCTCACACTGAATCACAACACAGAGGCACCACCCCACAGGATCCGAAAATGCCCCAGAATAAACAGAACATACTCACTAAAGCTAAGCAAAAATGGGTGTAGCTTAGCAGAATCTGCCCATTGAGTGGCAAAGAGAGAGAAAGAGAGAGAGAGAGAGAGAGAGAGAGAGAGAGAGAGAGTGTGTGTGTTTCAAGAAGTTTGAGAAGAATAAATCTCTGTCACAGTGAAATTGGAGAGAGCATCATGAAGGAAATAAGAATTGATTTGATATTAGATGAGGTAAAAAAAAATGTTAACATGGGAAGAGAAAGCTCACCTATTCAGTAGAAACCAAGTAAATAAGTCCATTTGAAAGAGAAAGCATATGGCCAAGATGTTTCTAATACCTACTGTTATGAAATGCAATGGTCTAAGGTTCATTGGGTCCAATCAGATGTCCACAAGTCCAATCCAGATGTTTGCATTCTCAGAGAATGGGTGACTTCCTGCCCAGTTATTTAAGGACTGGAGTTGCTGTGACTTGGGGTGTGTGTACCTCTAGGTCTTCACAATGCTTTCTCTTTACAAGCTACATAGGAAGAAGGAAATCAGGGTTAGCTGCATATGAAGAATTCCCATAGGGCAGGCCTAGCACTGATAAACCTTACATTTGTCCACAGTTGCTTGGCTAGAACTTGATCCCAATACCACACCCTGTTACAGGCCTAGGAAGTAGGATGTGTTGCATCCACAGAAGTCCCCGCCACATCCCATTTAGCTAGAACTGAGGGAGAGAAAAACAAAAGGTAGAAAAGTATGTAACATAAGGCTGCTCTCTGGAGGACTGGTGAAGAATGAAACGTATGATTAAGTTTGAAAATCCAAATGAAGGAGCTACATAGCAAGTCCATGGAACTAGGATGTGACTCAAGGCAGTGTGGTTGGGAAAGCTTCCAAAGGAGCTAAGAAAACAAAGCCAAGCATTTAGAAATGGATTCTATGAGGCAGGCCATGTATGAGTATATATCCCAGCTGGGAAATACAAACACAGAGTGGAGACAAAGCAAGTGATTGAGGGCACAGAGATCGCCAGGAAGCTGACAGAGAGGGATACAAATCAGAGAAGCGGTGCTGATCAATGGGCAACTTTTTGAAACTGGGCTACAGATACTAGTCCTTTCTTTACAAGACTATCCCCTCTGCAGGACTTCCAGCACACCTGAATGCCAATGGGAGTCACTCACATTCCAGATTTTTTTGAGGGAGAGAGATGGAGATGTGACACCTCTATTAATGATCCTAACGTGCAAGTAGAAATATAAGCAGGAAACAGTGGTCTAGGGTCCTAAATCTGAAACTGTGGGGGTTAAGATAGAGAAATTAAGAAAAAGGAAGCTGGACTGGAGAGATGGCTCTGCAGTTAAGAGCACTGCTCTTCCAGAGGTCCTGAGTTCAATTCCTAGCAACCACATGGTGGCTCACAACCATCTGTAATGGGATCTGATGCCCTTTTCTGGTGTGTCTGAAGTCAGCTATATATATATATATATATATATATATATATATATATATATATATATGTGTGTGTGTGTGTGTGTGTGTGTGTGTGTGTGTGTGTGTGTGTACATATATATTATATATGTATACATATATATTATATATATTATACTTATATATAAAATATATATTATACTGTATAATATATACATTATAAGAAAAAGGAACTATCATGGGTCTTCAACTGAGAGTTGTGTTGGAATCATTTGCAAATATGATACTTATGATACTTTCAAGTCTGGTTTCCAAGACAGCAGCAACACTAATTTAAAGTTGTGTTTCAGACTCAACTTGGGACATAACTCACACACACACACACACACACACACACACACACACACAATGTCTGAGTCAAGTTATCAATCCATATACACAGGCATTCAAAATATTAAATGATAAATCCCTGAAAATTCAGGATGCTCACAACTGCAGATCACTGAACCAATCTCTTACCTCCCGTGGCTAGAAGGGATGAAGAAGAGAGCAACTTGTCCTACTGAAAGGGAGCGATCTGGCAAGAAGCCAGGAGTGTTAAGGCCGTTTGAAAGCATCTGCATTTCCTGTGCGCCCAGCTTGTTTTTAAAATGTTTTAACCACCAAGAGCACCACGGCAGCTGTTTCAGATGGACCATGTCTTTCCAGAAAATAACATCTTCCTTTGGTTCCGGAACAACTGAAAACCATTCTCTGGTAATTGACAAAATGACTGACATGCCCGGCTATGCTTCTGTCCCTGTATTCTTTGCTTTTTGAGTGGTCCTTGAAAATAAGAGTTGTTGCCTGAAGAGCAGGCTTGGGGATACGTAATGGCTGGTTTGCAGGGAGTGCCTGCTCCTCCATAATCACAGAGCACGCTGTGGCCCTCACAGCACTGGGGTGGGACAATCAGGGAGGTGGGTTGGGTGTACCTGCAGATCTGATGGGAGATGTCACTCTGAAATGTCTCAGCTGCAGGAGAGACATCACAGAAATGGATGTTTGAAAATAACCAGGATGAGCCTCAGAAATGGGCCACTTAAAAGGTCTTCAGAGGACATAAGTCAGGGTCACAGAAACAATTCTAGGGAGCCAACCCTCCTAACTGTAAACAGGCAACACTTCCCAAGCTACCTAGCTTCTTTTAAAATGAAAACTCTTTTCGTGACATTCTTGCAATACCAATATCATGTATACAAATATGTTTCCTCTTTTTTGAAAACTCAAACCCCTTCAGGAGGACCCTGATGTAATTATTTAGACATCGTTATTTTCTCCCTTCTTCCAAGTAACGCATCCAGATAGTGAGTCTTTTGATTAAGAAAGAGAAGAGGTGGGTAAACTTTGTTACGTTGGAACTTTAAGACACAGGCACCAGCAGCGGCAATTCATCAGGAAAGGTGAAAATGACGAGATGTGATAGCTTGTTTCATGTCAGGATAAGTGAGAGACATTAGGGTGGAACAAACTTCAGCGAAGAAAATGCTTCCAACGGATTGTTCTCTGAGCAAGACTGTAGAACTTTTGTTTATCAGGGATCCAAATGGAAGGATCCAGCCCTTTGAGGGTACCACGGAGTCCAGGCAGGTGGTCCTGGGGCATATAAGAAAAGAGGCTGTGTGAGGCCTCTGGTGCAAGCCAATAAGCAGCCCTCCTCCATGGCCAATTCTTCAGTTCCTGCCTTGACTCCCCTTGAATTGTAATCCGAGAGTTTTAAGCTGAAGTGAACCCTTTCCTCGAGGTGTCAGGATGTTCTTATCAAAGCAACAGAAAGGCAAGAACTAGGAAAGGGAAAGAAGAACACTTCATCCATGCACAGCTCTCCTTAAGGCTGGAGGCAGCGTAGAGCGAGGACTTTCTTTTTCTTTGTGGCATGCTTGTGTGAGGGCCAAGGAGTACCGGGTTCCAGGTATCCATTAGTAAAGAACTGTTGCAAACAAACAAAAGCCCACTCTGTCAATGGAAGACGGAGAAAATGGCATGATAATGTTTCTGTTTATGATCAAGATCAAAGAATCCTAGGAGTAGGTGACATCCAGCGCAGAGAGAGCAATCTTTCAGAAGAAACCCTGTGACCATAGGCCAAGATGGAGGAAAGCTTGGTTTGCTATGAGCGACTCAGAAAGGTTGGAGGCAATTGCTGAGAGTGAATCTGAAACCGTGAAACACAGAAACTGTTTTCTTGACCTCAGCAGGTTTCCTGATTTGTCTGATCTTCATCCTCAGGCAGCAGTGGGGTGGGGGAAGTGGAGGGAGGTGGAGGAGTAGGAGTGGGAGGAAGTCAAAACCTAAGGAAGGAGTTGATGTGCAAACCTTTGATAAAATGCCGTTGATTAGCCTGATGAAGCATCACTGGCTGAACCTTCAATAATCGTCCAGCAATCCACTAAATGTCCCCTTTGTGTCTCACAATCTGTGGGCTTTCTGATCTTGAAGGAATTCCTTCAGGAATCCCTTTGGAATCAATAAACAGATCTTTAAGATCAACAGATGATTATCGAACAGTAAGAAACGGCACATAGAAGCTCAATAGCGGCTTTCCTGGAAAATTCCGACCTGCTCACACCACTTCAAACAGACAGATCACCCTGCTGTCCATCAAAGATGCGGGGAGCACTCCCACCTTGTGTGGGAGCGCACTGTTTACTCTGCAAAGCTTCCCAGGGAGAACCACAAGGCATCCATCTTCCATCAACTTTTGCTCAGATATTACCACCTCAGCGAGGCCAATCTGAAACCCCTTTTGAAATTGCACACTTAGAGCACACCCTCCTCCTTGCTCTCCTCTATTTTTTTTTCCACAGCACTTGCTATCCTCCACATACTATATGATTTACTTTTTAAATTATAAATGTCTCTCGGTCTCCTGCTGAGCATGGAAACTCTGTGGGCATGTGTATGTTGCTCTCTCCATGTTTCGCTTCTGCATTCACAACCTTGAACAGTGCCGGATACTAAATTATTTCCTGAATAAATGAATGTGTGAATGAATGAATGAAGGCTATGGTCCATTTATCTCTTTAAAATTAGCCCAGTAAAGCAACCTGTTATAGTATCCACAGCCTCTCGGGTCTTTGGCAATGGATTCTAGTGGAATAACAGAGTCAACAGATCCGAATGAAGATCCTTTGTATTTACTGGGAACTCTCATCAAGACAATCAAAACAGTGTATCAAAGCAATGAATGAGATAGGAGTGGAGAGAGGAATGTATGGGAAGGAAAGGAGGAATAGGGAGAGAAACTGATATGGGGAGGTAATACAGAAACAAAGAAAAAACCTAAAAGAGTCAGTCAGCATGTAGTGTGCAGTGGTTTAAATGAAAACAGCCTCTACAGGCCCATGTATTTGAATATTTGGTTCTCAGTTGGGGGACTGGTTAGGAAGGATTCAAAGGTTCAGCCTTGTTGGAAGAAGTGTGTCACTTTGAAATCTCAAAAGCTCACACCAGGCCCAGTCTCCTTGTTCCTGTCCCTTGCCCTATCACTGTACCTCTCCCTGTCCCTGTCCCTCTCTCTGTCCAAATCCCTCTCTGTCCTGTCCCTCTCCCTGTCCCTGTCCCTCTCCCTGTCCCTGTCCTTGTCCCCCTCTCTGTACCAGTTCCTTTCTGTCCTGTCCCTGTCCCTGTTCTCTGTCCCTGTCCCTCTCCCTGTCCCTGTCCCTGTCCCTCTCCCTGTCCCCCTCTCTGTCCCAGTTCCTTTCTGTCCTGTCCCTGTCCCTGTTCCTGTCCTGTCCCTGTCCCTGTCCCTGTTCCTGTCCTGTCCCCCTCTCTGTCCCTCTTCCTGCTCCTGTCCCTCTCCCTCTCCCTGTCCCTGTTCCTGTCCCTCTCTTCTGTCCCTGTCCCCCTCCCCTCCACCTCCCTTCCCCTCTATCTCTGCCTGCAACATATGGTTCAGAGATGAGCTCTCAGAAACTGCTCCAGTGCCATGCCTGCCTTCCTGCTGGCCACTATGCCTCCTGCCATGCTAGTCATGAACTAACCTTCTGAAACTGTAAGTAAGTCTCCAGTTAAACGCTTCGTTAAAAACTTCCTTTGCTCATGATTTTCATCACAGCAATAGAGTAGTAACTAAAACCTCGTGAGAGGGATAGCATGTTATCAAACAACTGCTGGACTATTATTCTGTCAGGGTCCTACCCTCTAGGAGAAGAAGGCTACCCTAGCATGGTCAGGAGGTTCATCTACTGTGGAAGGCAGCATCTGTTCTTATAGATGTACTTTCATTGAACTGGGCAAGATCAGGTAGATTGATTAGCCACTTAGCAAAATGCTCACAGAGATTTCTTCAGAGAATTAAATGTAATGTAGACCGCGTATTGACATAGACAAAATGCCGCTTTGAAGTGAACACCCAGATGCTTAAGAGTTGTTTTTACCAGGACTTGTATTCAAGACCTTGAATTTCAGTGTATGTGTTTTCCTAATGGAAGCAAAGCTTTGCAATTATGTCAAAAGTGATTTGATATACAAATATTAGCTTTATGTTCAACTTCGTGCATCCAGTTTATAAAGCAAGGTCAACCTTTGCTTTACTGAGGATTTTGAAAACTCCCTAGGCCCTCATTACCTTCCAACAAAACATAAATCCGGAAGCCTGGAGTTGTTTTGCTGTTTGCAAACCTCTTAATGCTCTCCACCCTTTCAAAGTCTCATTTAAGTTTCTGAAGAGATTTTCTCCTGATTTGCATCCTAGTTGACTTTAAAGCCCAGAGTTCACATGATCATTAACCCTACCATTATAGAAAGCAGTGTCTGTCCCCATTGTCCTATGGAAAAGAGGCTTCATGCGGTGTTAAGAAATAGGCTTTGGGGGTCTCATAATCCTAAATTTGAATTTTACTGCACAGACGACTCTGACTCTAGCATGTACATAGTAATATAGTTCCTGTATTTGAAGGGTCTTTGTTCTAGAATATGGCATGCCTCACACAGGGGTCAACAAGAAGTCATCCATGCCCTCTTCCTTTGTGGATCTCCCCACCATCAATGACCTTTTTCCTTCTTCAAGGATATCCTAGATACAGGGTCCTATAAATCCCAAGTCTTTTCAAATCCCATCTGGTCTTACTCCAGGTATATAATGAGACTGGAATGCTGAGCTCAGTACAGTTCTACAAAAATGTCCTTGATGGTGAGCAACTGAAGTTACAGCGGAGGAAGACCGTTGTTCACAGGGAGGGATAGTCCTGGCTTTGCTGTAGTTTGAAGGGAATCGAATCTTCTAAATGTCTGTAATTTTATCCAGTAAAACCCTCACAAGGCTGAACAGTTGCACTACATCGCCCGTGCAGGAGTTTCTCTCCTACAAACATGGAAAGAAAGCCTTCGTTATCAGTGACCCCTAACTAGAGATTTAGAGAAAACCCTCATAGAATGTACCAGCGATATCTCTTCAATAATAAAAGCGAGTGTCGTTTGTTTAGTTCCTTGTACCAGAAAACACTTCATCAATTAATTATTATTTTTGAAATGAGACATATCTGCTTCTGCATTTACTGTAGTAAATGAAATTTGGTACCAAGGTTGTGACTGAAGGGAACAATAAAAATTAAAATAAATAATAGGGGGAGTGACAAAGCCACAAAAAAAGATCATAAAGGGTGTGCAAAAGCGAAAATCAAGTGGGTATAGTTTCGGAGGAAAAAGGACAGAGAAACCACTTCTATCAGGCATGAAAAGAGAGCGAACACTAAAGACGTACACGCATTCAGAAGAAGCGCAAAATGATAGTAAAAGTAACTTTATATTAGCAAATTCTACAGCTTGACTAAACTGGGAATGTTCCTTGAGAAAATATATGTCACCGAACTGACACAAGATGAAATAAGGACGATACTGTCTTTTATTAAAGAAATTAAAAACATTAGCCAGGCACAGTGGCACAGTCTTAGAATCCCAGAAGTCTGTGGGTTAACATGGGAGGACTGGGGGGCCAATCTGGACTACAAAACAAGACCCTATTTCAAAAACGAATTGAGATTCTCATCAAACGCCTTTCAACACAGAAAATCTTAGACTCAGGCAGGGTTCTCATCACCTTTACGTTACATTATCAAATTCTGGAGGCAGGGAACTCATAATGAGAGATGATTCAATAGACTCATGGTTCTGGGTGTTCCAGTCCAATACGAAGTAGATTCATCCTTTTTTTTTTTAATTTATTTATTCTATATAAGTACACTGTCACTCTCTTCAGACACACCAGAAGAGGGCATCAGATCCCATTACAGATGGTTGTGAGCCACCATGTGGTTGCTGGGATTTGAACTCAGGACCTCTGGAAGAACAGTCAGTGCTCTTAACCACTGAGCCATCTCTCCAGCCCTGGATTCATCCTTTGAGCCTCTGGAAAAGACAGCAAGTCTAGCCATCTGAGCCAGAGAAAAACAATTAAATCCTGAGCCAAGAGCCAGAGAAAGATTGAACAACTTGAAGGCCATAAACTCCTCCAAGGGCATGCCCTAATGATCTCGGGGCAGTCCACTAGCTCCCACTTTCTAAAGCTCCACTCGTTTCCAATGGTGCTGTCCTGGATATCATGACTCAACACATGGACTTGGGGAGCAATATCTCAAAATATCTCAAACCATAGCAAGTAATTTAGGGAAGACATAAAAACAAATCCTCTCCCTTAGCCTCCCGTCCCTCTCCCCCCCCCAATACTATTTATTTATTTATTTATTTATTTTAGAAAGAAAAGAATAACACTGATGCCAGATATGGCAGAAAAAAGTGACTCTCATAAGCAAAACACATATACTGAACAAAAGAGATCTAAAATAAAAAGGACATTGTATTATTTTAGCACCTAAACATCGGTGCCATTCAGTATATTAATAAGATAGCTGAGATAAACTACTAGTCAATTCAGAGGATTCAAACAAAGCAGTTGGCATGTTTCTAGCTTGAAAGCAGACATTTGAGATTTTGAGTTAAATACTTTATTTCGTTAGCTTGTTTTTATTTTTCTCACTATTATTAAGATGTGTTTGACAAATTAAAAAAACGTTTATAGTGTACAATATGATCTCAGGGCATACATACATTGTCAGATAATTAAATGAAGATTGTGAGATATGTAAGTATCATATCTATTATAATAGATAAGCCAACAGATAATTGATATTACACAGATACTATCCTTTTTGTCACTAGAATATTTGAGGTCTATCTCAGCAACTTTAATTATAGAGGATACTAATTATTATTGACCATTTATTACATCTCCAGGACTCATTCATCCTATCTAAATCTGTATCCTTTGATATAATAGTATTAAATTTCAATGACAATTCATTTATTTTTAAAACTCTCAAAAGCTAAGAATACAAATAAATTTATTAATATAACGAACTGAATTTATGTAAAACAGCAAATCCCAGTACTTTATTGTGGAAACCAAGTCTCTTTGTATAATATTACAAACAAACAAAGCTGCCCACTTTCACCTTTCCTTTCAGCATTTCACTAGAAACTATACTCAAGGAAGTAAATAACTCAAAAATCAGAACAGAAGAACAAAGATGTCTGATTGCAGGTGACATGCTTGCTTCAGAAAATTCCAGAAATTTGCAAAAGATCTAGAGTGACTAAGCAATGTATTAGCTTAATTTCAAAACAGAAGAACAGAATGTGAAAAATACACATTCTACATACACAGAGCAATGATGATATTTAAAGAAAATGATTCTATTCCCAATATTATAATACTTATGAATCATTTTAAAATAACTTTAACATAAGGTCCATAAACTAAAAACTTTGAAACAATGAGGAGAAATTAGAGGCCTCATAATAAGAGAGATATACACTGTTCATGGAACATAGGGCTGATATTATCAAGATGTCAGTTCTCTGTGGACTGACTTTACTTCTCACAAACTGGTTGCAAAAACAATTCCAGTGCAAATCCCAACAACTTTTTAGGCATTAAACCTGATATTAAAGGTATATATGATAATGTTAATATCTAAACTACCCAATGTAATAGTAAATACAAGCAAGCTTTTACTTTTTAGAAAAATTTTATATAACTTTTTAGAGACTTCTAAAGCTGTTTATCGGAATCTAGACTCATGACACTGTAATACAAATTGGCAAGTTAATGCTAAAAAAAATATCCTGATATACACTTACACTTGTATGATCGTGTGATTTTGAGCAAATTATTAAAAACAGTCCAAGATAGGAAGGAATTATGCTAACAAATTATGAACAACTAGATTTGCCATGTGGAAAGGGTAGACCTTTGCCCCAGCCTCTTAGAACATGAGAAATTTAACTTGTAGTAGCTCCTAATTCCGAAGATGAAAGGATTCAAGTAAAGCTTTTATATGCTAGACACAGAAATCAATAATCATAAAGAGAATTAACAAATTAGGCTTCCTTAAAAATAGAAACTTCCATTCAGCTAAACCGATATTAAGGAAAAAATGGCAAAACAAAATATAAGGGAAAAGAATTTGTAAAACAAATTTGACCATGAGCGGATATTTGGCATAATGATTCCTCCAACTCATTAATAAAATCAAAATAATCAAAACGAGATAAGAAAAAGTGATTTGGGCAGATATATCATAATGCAAGATGTAAAAATGGCCAGGAAATCCTCTATAGTATTCCATACATTAGCTCTCAAGGAAATGCCATTAGCGTCGCCATAAATAAAGGATACGATCATAAGAATTATTTGAAAATAAAAAGTCATCTAACACCAATGTGGGCAACACAGCCTGGTCTACATTGTGTTAGGAATAGTAAATGGCACAGCTACTTGGGGGAAAGCAGCTTATTAATATTAAACATCTATCTCATGTCCCAGAAATTCTCCTCCCAGGAATCACTCAGGAGAACAAAATGCATATCTAATGAAAATATTTGTACAAGATAGTTCACAGCAGTTTTATCCATAGAGCTGGCTTTCCTTTGCTTCTGTTCACCAGCGGAGAACTTTCGTCATCACATAAGTTGACCACCGCCCAGCCAACTGCTCTACAGTCTCGCTTTTAAGAACATCCTGATTTACTCGCCATGGCCAGACCAGAAATGGAGGGAAGTGGAAAACTTGTGGACTCTTTACAAAGAACCTCCAGTTGGAATCTGAACGGAGTACAACCAGGTTTCGCATTTGCTATAAATCCCGCGGTGTTGGGAAATGAGCTAAAGCGAACTCTCCTTCCAGTAGAGCCAAACAGATGAGAATATTAGCAGATAGGGAACTGGATCCATTACATACCTTTTTCCACGTGGCAGGGGGCTGAGAGCACATGCACATGCATTTCCACAGTGCATAAGCTCACCTGCTAGTGCTGTGGGAGTTGCTGTCAGAGCGCTTCATTTACTGTATAGTGTGATGAGCTCTCCACAAACGCCATGCCCAACATGAGCTGCATTTGGCATTTGTACTATAGACTTTCTCTACCACATCATCAAAGAAAAGAAAGCCTTCTCCTACTAGAAGAACAACGTGTCTTGTCAACTAGATTAAAAAAAAACTATTTTTTTTAGTGTTAGTGTTTCTTTTAAGGATATTGTCTTGATGTCAGCTATGCATCACAGTCAGCTTTTAATGGATCTGGTGTTTCCAATTCCTAACTCTTCTGAGGTTCTCAAGTGTCAACAGTTTTTGTGGCTATTTTTTTTTCTTACCTCAAATGCACTTGCCATACAGCATTTTTCTCTAATGTACTAAATTAGTCAACATTTATATTATTTTTTTCTATTTCAATCTTTTCCTCAATTATTTTTGTCTTTTAAATTTACTATTATTTAATTTGCTTACTATAACTTGAAGATCTTTCAAGAGAGATTGAACATATTATTGCAATGTTCTTTATATCTCTTGACCTTGCTTTGAGATTTTTTTCAGTTTTTAAAAATCCCACTGAATATTTGTTTGATGGTATTTAACTAATTATCCTTGAATCTAGGCAGGGTTTTCTTATCTACATAACTATTAGGTACCCTTTATGAAACTCCTTAGTCATTCTATTATAGTGTCTTATTCTGGAATGGTTTTTCTTTCATATTATCTTTCATTTATTTAACAATTTTAGAAATATTTCCAAGTTTTTTCCCCAAATTCCTGATATTTGCTTTACTTTTTGGCTTTGGAAGATAACCATGGTACATTATTATTTTTTTTTACATAATTCAATTTTTTGTTTACTATTCAGTAGACTTTTACCTGTGAAAATAAAGGAAAACACTGCATATTTATTCTATAGGATGGTTTTATATTTGGTGATTTTATATTTGAGGGGGAGGGCTAAGGTAGGGTCACATGTAGCCTAGACTGGTCTTGAGCTCATGATTCTCCTACTCCTACCTCTCAAAGGCTGAGATCAGAGGTGGCGCTCTATAACACCTAGCTGATGGTTTGAATTTGATTCATCTAAATCTTATGCCTGCTTGATCTTTTTTCCCCAGTCCTGGGGATTGATGTCAGAGCCTCTCATATGCAAAGTGAGCACTCCACCATTGAGTTACCTCCCAAACACTTGATGCTGATTTTCAGGAGAGCATGTGAAGTAAGCATGCAATGTAAGGCGTTTTATTTCCATACACGCATAGGGTACACTTCTATCCTAGTCACTCCCTGCTACTGCCATTTCATTCTCCCTTACACATGTCTTTTACTTTCATGACTCCAGTCCCCTGCTAGATTTCACATATGAGGAAAAACATATGACAGGTGGCTTTATGAAAATGGCTTATTTTAGTTAGTTTGGTGATCTTTAGTTGCATTCATTTTCATGAAAATATTACAATTTCATTAATCTTAACTATTTCACTATATGCTATGCTTTCTTTATTCACCTATTAATGATTATCTAGGCTGACTTAGTTATTGTGGGAAGTTCCACTATTAACATGGATATTGAGATATCTCTAATGCTGATTTCGATTTCTTTGCAATTGTACCCATTAGGAATGCAGCTGGATTATTCTTATGTTGCTCTGATAAAATGCCATGACCAAGGCAATTTATAGAAGCAATAGTTTATTTGGGACCATAATGGCAATACAGCTATGGTTTGAATACGTTCCTCCAAATGTATGTTTCAATATCAAAAGCAAAAGTCTTAGGAGGTGTTTGTTTATGTCATGGGGATTTCTTCAGAAATACATTGTTGCTATTATAGAAAAAGCAATGGACAGACCTTGGGCCTTTGGCCCTTCTGTACTGTGCCATCTGTAGCACAATCGTGCTACAATCCACAGACCAAGAGAAGCTAAGTAACAAGGAAAGCCTAAAGGGCTATGTAGTAGTAAAGGGCTACACCTCTTTGGCTCCTGGTGAGCCACACATGCTCACATGCCCAGGAGCTATCTGGATTCTCAAATGAAGCACACACACACACACACACACACACACACACACACACACACACACAAGTTAATTTTAAATGCCTTGACAAGCTCAAAGCCTGGGAAGTTTTAATCTCACCCCCGCCCCCATGGCTAGCACACATTTCCCTCCTGTAATCCTGGCTTAATGCTCTCTTAAGTCTGGATTTTCTTTGTTGCCCTGGCTCCTAAGACTCCCTAAACTTTGCTTCTCAAGACACTTCTGGGCAGCCCTCCTAGGGGCCACATTCCTTCTCACCTACATTTCAGATGAGTTTCCTTCTGCCGCTCTAAATCTGATCCATCTCCCTCAGAATCATGGGGATCCCCTTTCCTTCTTTCCAGTTCCTAGCCTGTGCAAATCCAAAGGACCCACATGAGTCTACCTGCCCAGCCACTGGCCCTTGGCTCTTTATTGATCAATCAAAAACCAACTGGAGACAAGGACCTTCAGTGTTTGGGCAAGCAGATTTTCAATTTGGGGGGCTGAATTGATTCAAAGCATTGGAACCAATTTCCAACATCTCACCTTTTCTGTCCAAATTAAAAGGCTCTTCTCTCCGACATAATTTGAGCATAACCATAACCATTATGTAAATTACAAAGTATGATTTATAATTAATATACGGTCCATCATATTTGTCAATTAGTTAAGTACTCTAACATCTATGTTAACTAAATAGCTTATAATTCTATACTTGAATTATGTCTTTTCACCTGTATCACCATCTGAAAACCATCCCTTTAACTCTATATCATCTCTGTCAATGTTAAACAACTTGAGTTTGATTGTTAGACTACAATTAGTCTTTAACCCTGTCAGAAATCAGAGAATGAATTAAATATTACTCAAATATTTAGGAAGGAAAAAACATAGCTCCCCAAACTTAAACAAATTGTAGAGACAGATGATTACCTGGACAGTTCTCTATTTTTCAAAACATTGGAGCATCCAATTGGGTTAGCAAGACTGATCCTTTCTCCAATGACTGGATTGACTTGTCCAGCCTTGATGTGGTAGCATGTGCATGGTCTCACTGTAGCTTGTTATGCCGTGTTTGCATTTGTTTGGTGTCCCTGGGAGGCCTGATCTTTTCTGAGGGATATGGAGGGTATGGATCTGGGAGAGAGGAATGTTAGGGGGAATAGAAGAAGAAAAACTATAGTTAAGATGTAATAAATGAGAAAAGAATTTTAAAAAGTGCCAAAAATGAAGCGATAGCACTATAAATAATCTGATAGAAACTTGAAGAAGAAACTAGTTGATAGAAAAAAAATTATCTGAGATTAAAGAGTATGTTTGAAAATAGTCTGCCCAATATTTTGTACTTAGGTTTTCAAAAGAAGTTCTTTAAGTGGGTTGAAAACTAACTTGGAAATTAGCATTGAGAAACATACTTCAGCCAGGATTCCTAAGTCTAGAGAAAATTTGTTAAATTATAACTAAAAATATCTAGACAGAAAAACATCCTGATGTAGCTCATCCCTAAAGAATGTTAAAAAAGTTTCCCAAAATAAAGGAAAATGACAGCAGATGGGAACACAGGTCATATACAAAGAAATGAAAATAATCCAAATGTAAAAACAAAGGATTACATTTTTCTCTTTATATTTTAATTTGATTTTATTAAGATAAAATAATTGTCACCATTAAGGTATCTTGGAGTGCAAAATTAAATAGGGTTTAGTATATACATAATATTGTGCAAAAAACATCACAAAGCATTCAAGAATATTTTATCACTCTAAAAATAAAACTTTTGATCTATTTGGACCTTACTCTGTCCATCCTATAGACCACCATGAATACTATTTTCTATGTTTATTAATTATGCCTTTTCTACTCAGCATTATATTTATAGAAATCATTCATGTTGTAATACATAGCAGCATTCTACTTCTTTGATGGCCAGTAATACACCATTATACCAATATTCTACTAAGTATCCACTGATCAATTGAATAATTTGGCTAGTTCTATCTTTTATATATTGTAAACTATGTGGCTATAATCATTCATAATGCATAAGTTTGGATATGAATAATTTTCTATTCTCTTGGGGTTCTTATACATGAAAAGAATATATATTCTCTATATGGATTTTCAATACACATTTTGGATTATTTAGTTGGAGGGCCATTAAGAATTTCATAGATGTCTGTTAGGTTTGATTTATCCAGCATACTGTTTAAATCTACCCATTAGTGAAAATGTGGTATTGAAGCCAACTATTATATTTGGACTGTTTATTTCTCCTTACAATTCAGTTGTTTGGCTTCATGCATTTGAGCTCTACAGTTAGATCTATATGCTTAGCAGAGCTTTTCTAGTTATATAGTGTCTTTGCTTCTCATAACAAATTTATCCTATTATTTGCTATTATAATATTATAATAATATTCTAGAAATATTTTAAATATATATTTCTATCATTTTTTTTAATTTTTAAATTTATCCATGTAAATATCTGAGTCTATGGTTGACAATATATAATTAGACTATGATTTTTTAAAAATCTACTTTATTCCTAAGTTGCTCTTGAATTGAAAATTTAATACATTGATATTTAAACATAATTACTGATAATGAAGGACTTCTGTTATTTTGTTCTTTGTTTTTAGTAACATCGTTAAGATATCTCATCTAATTCCTTTTTGGAATTGTTTAATAGTTACCACAGGATGTATAGTAAAAATATTAATTTATAATATCTTTGATTTGTAACAAATTAAGAATTCATTAACTCATAATAACATACAAAAAGTTTTCTCCTAGATGGTACAAGTTAAAGCATAAATAGCTCAATGTAGCAGGAACTATGACAATACTAAAAGAAGTATTTGAAGAGACTATAAGAATAGCCTGAATGAGTTTCCCACAGGTGAAAAAAAAAAAACTTGAGTAATGAAGTAAATACTGACAATGTCGAATTATAATTCATGTAACGAAATTAAAATTTATAGTCTCGCAATATAAAGGTATAAAATTTTCAGACTGATATAGTGTAGGTGTTGAATGGCTGTGAAAGTTTCAGACACTGAAGGCCTCGGTTACCATATATTGCTCTTTGAAAAATGGTAGAACCTTGAGAACTGAAGACTTTTAAAGGTCCTAAGTCACCGGAGGCATAACTCCAAAGGAGACTATAACAACCCGGCTCATTACTACTTTTACTTATTCCCTGCATTATGAAGTTTTGTTGTGCCTACCAGCTCCAACTCAGAGAGGCTGCCTCATGATGGGACTAAGGCAATGGATCAATCGCAGACTGAGACCTCTAGACTGAGCAACAATTAACGTTCTCTTTTTATAAGCTACTTCTCTCGGATACTTCATTTTAATAATGGAAAGATTACTAACGCCTACAGTAAGAAAAATTCTTCTCACAGTAGAATCCAAGTAATAAACAGAAAAAGATTGATGAAATCACCACTGGCTATTAAAGCCAGTATAGGTTGAAACTTGAATGAGAGCTATGTGTTTATGTATTTTAAGATATTTGACAACAAGTATTTATTACTTACAAAGAGGATTGTTTTTTAAGCCGAGGCACTTGGAAAACATTTCTACCTGAGTCATTAAAACTAACACAGTCATTTGGGAACAAGCTGACATCACATGCCTTCAAATAAGATCCACTGTGAAGAAGTCACCATTGCTTCAGCAGTGTTCTTGCCAAAAGTGCATATCCTGAATCTAATCATGAGGAAACATCAGACAAATCAAAGTTGAAGAACATTCTACAAAGTAGCTGACTTGAAATCTTCAAACATTCAAGGTCAAGAAACACAAAGAAAGACTGAAGAACTATCTCAAATTAGACACTAAAAAGATGTGACAACTAAATGTAATGCAGGATCTTGGATTTGATTTGGAGTGGGAACAATCAATAACTACACAGGAATTTATTAGGACAATTGATTAAAAGGATAAGATGACAGTATTGTATTAATATCAAATTTCCTGGTTTTTAAGTCTAATAAGCTTATGCAGAAGAACGTCCTTGTACTTAGGATATGCACACTAATGTAGGTAACCATAGAGTGGCATGATATTTTAATTTTATTAAAATAAAATTCCCAGGAGGAGAAACTCAGAGACAGAAATAGAATGAAAGAGAGAATAAATAAAACATGAAGAATTGATGGAAATCATTGGCAGTTTATGTGAGAATATATTAAAACATTTTTTTTTTCGGAGCTGGGGACCGAACCCAGGGCCTTGCGCTTGCTAGGCAAGCGCTCTACCACTGAGCTAAATCCCCAACCCCTATATTAAAACATTTTAAACTTTTCTATACAGTTCCAATTACAGTAAACCATGCTCCTCTTGTATCATGAAACAAGGCTCTGAGATGTACCCTTTCATTTGAAACAAATAAACTACAATATATATATAAAACCACAGTATTCAAACCATGAGATAACAAATGGAACAATATAGCAATTCATGAAGAAGGGAAGGTCTGTCTCTGAAGACATTTTCTAGGACACTGTTCAGGGGAGTGGTAACTAACAAAGACCAGCGATTTTCTGAAGTGCATCTAAATATGAAACTAGGAAGGCTAGTTTGACCTGTTGAGTGACAATGGTCTAAAGGACAAAAGGTCTCCTGAAAGTCCACCTCAAAATCTCAGCTGAAAACCAATGACAGAACATATGATCAGAATTACCTAAGAATGGAGAAAGAAAAGCCAGATGAACAGAGGGAAAAGTCTCAATTCCTTTACTTTTTCTCCAGAGTAGAAAAGTTCATAGTGTACAAGGATATTGCTACAGTGTTGGAAACAAGCCATCTCCACATTAACACTACTAGAGTTCCACCTAACAAGGTTCAAAAGGATGTTGCAAATAGATCAAATGGTTTTCAAATAACTGCTTCCCAGAACAAAGCTTAAAAATATTTGTATTAATATCAAAACACCCAGCACTCCAACACACTAAAAGGAAAACTGCTTGTCATACAACAAAAGATGGAAGACTTGCCAGGAAATTGAATAGTGAAGTCTATAACAAAAAGAAAATCTAATCAATAGAAACTGATGCATACATGACATGAATAATAAGCCAAATGGAAAAGGACATTAAAAGTTATTATAACTATATTCCATTTATCCAAGGAGGTATCAGATATATTGCAAATGTCAAACAGAGACAAGGAAGACATTTTAAACTCCAAATTGATTTGGTAGATATAAGCTACAATATGTGAGATGAAAAGTGCATTTAATGGGATTAAAATCAGATTCAATTTTATAGGCTCAAAGATTAGTAAATTTGAAGGCATAAGAATAGTTACCAACTAAATATAAACACAGAAGAAAAGACAAAAAAAGAAATAGCATGCATCTATATTTCATATTTGATGAAAACTGTACATTCCTGGATACAAGATACTCAATAAACCCAACATAAGATTCAAAGAAAACTGCAGTAAGACACATTATGTTGGGAAGCAGTATGCATAATAATGACACCAGACTTCTTGTCAGAAACAATATAGGCAAGAACAATTGTGATATATTTAAATATGGAAAGGAATCCCTGTACACAGGGAATTCTATACCTAGCAAAAATATCCACAAAGTGATGGAGAAGTAGCCAGAGAAAGTGTTTAACAAAAGGATTAGAAAACAAATGGCTGAATTCATATTGTTTTTAGGTTCAAGTACAAATTGGTATCACCAAGGGTCTAAAATTTAAGAGGATTTTGCTTGTACCCTCATCTTTTTTTATGTAGTATTCATGATTATGTATAAGAAAGAGTGAAGTCAGTACACAAGACTTCCAATCAGGTTGAGATGGGGAGTTTCTGCTGGCATCTGAGGGTGGATGAAAGATCATGGCAAAATCAAATGGCAGATTCAAAACTTAATTCTACTCAGTAAGTATTTATACTAGGTATGCAGAAGAAAGACTGAAGGGAAACACCAGATCCATAGGCTGAGAGGCAGCTGTTATTGCCTGAAAGGAATGCAAGAATACCAAAGATACCCTTATCCATTGGGTATTGGAAGTAGCCATTTGCTGCTAGTACAAGGCAAGGCTACACTAAGGGATTATCCCTGAGTGTGGGCCTGGTAACAATGAGATCTAAAAGAAAAACAAAAGTCTTAAAGTCTTAAATTTTCTATTGAGTACAAAATAGCAACCTCTACCCTTGAAGAAGGGCTAAGACCTCTGGAAAAGAGTCACTGAGTCACAGGCTTGCACATTCTGTTGGATTGTGACAACAATGAATAGAATAGATATAGCCTTTCATCCAGAGCATTGCTGCAGGAAAAAGACATTCAATGGTTGCCTTCAAATAACCTGAAGCTTGGGGGCCCTAGCTCTAGCTAAAGGGCCCACCATGTTTGCCAAATCTTTGAAACTGTAGCATGACATTGTCATCTACAAAGATCACCCTCAAGAAACACGCAAACAAACAAAATAAGATGAGTTACAAACAAAAACTAAATTTAAAAACATATTTTAAGTACGTTTGTGTTTCTGCTAGGGCTACAATCATAGCTATTCTATTCTATACAGTTATATGTATCCTATCCTATATGGTTTAGACACTAAGGTTATCTCCAGAATGATTTCACCCACCAAAAGTCCCTAGTCCAAAGCAGGAGTCCCACTGAATCTTGACAATCTCTGTTAAGTCATTACTAGGTTCCTCACAGCTCATACAATGTGAATACTATGGAAATAATATTGTTCAGGGCATAATGACAAAAAAGAAGTCAGTGCATGTTTGGTACAGATGGGACTTTAGAAAATATTTTTAAGCCACAGTTGGTTGAATCTGTTCATGCATGAATACATGAGTCCATGAATATGGAAGCCTGGTTGTATTACTTATGAATTGGAAGAGTTTATATTTTAAGATACCAATTCTCCCAAATTTAAGCTATGACCAGTAAGATTCAAAAAAAAAATATCTGCAAGCTTTCTTTAAAAATTTAGCAATTACTTGTAAATTTTGTATAAAATGTAAATTCCTTTTATATTTTAGTAAAATTTTAGTTTTCCACCACCATCCACTCTCTCTAGTTTTAGAACATTTGCATTTCTCAGTAAACTTTTCCAATGCTCACTTCCAGTTAATCCTTCATTCTCCTATCTGGGGGAATAATCAACCTACTTTATACCTTACCTACTCACTTTTCTACACACTATAAGCTAGACAAAAAGTTGGTAATCTTCTCCGACTGCTTTCTTTTCTCTTGTTTCTTTCATTTTTGGCATGGTTTTTAGGTTCACACATGCTGTAGTATTTATTGATGATATGATTTTATTGCTGAATAGAATTTCATTGCATGGCTTCACCATGATCTGATAATTTGTTCACTACTCTCTAGACGCATTGTGTTTGGTTTTATGGATAATGCTTCTATAAATACTCCAAAACAAATATTTACATCAACAAACATGTTTGTTTGTTTTGAGAAGGTTCCAGCAACTGAATTGCTGGATTATATGTAAATTTGTTTAGACTTTAAGGTATCGACAAAATATTTAATTCTGTCATTTCTCGTAGACGATGTCTATGAGGTGCTTGTTGCTTGCATAGTTTATACCTGAGAGTGCACTTTTGAAAGAAAGAAGCTTGTTTATCTCCCAGTTTGGGAGTCTGGAATTCCAACCTGCATAGAGTTTATGCCTAGGAACACTAACACTCTTTATCTGAATCACCTCATGTTGTGGTTTGAAGGAAAATAGCTCCCTTAGGCTCATATGTTTGAATGCTTAGTCCTCAGTGGAACTGTTTTAGAAGGATTAGGATGTGGAACCTTGTTGAAGGAAATGTGTTACTTGGGGTGGGGTTCAAGTTTTCAAAAGCCCATGCCAGGCCCAAAGTCTCTGTCCTTGTCTCTCTGTGTGTATGACTATCTGTCTATCTTTGCCTTTCTGTGTCTTTGTGTCTCTCTGTCTCTGACTGTCTGTCTGTCTCCATGTCTGTCTCTCTGTCTCTCTCTCTGTCCTTCCCTTCCTCCCTTCCTGATGTTTCAGATCATGATGTACCACTCATAAATACTATGTCAGTGCCATGCCTACTAGTGTGCTGTCACGATCACTGAAACTATAAACTAACCCCAATTAAATGCTTTTAAAATAAAAGTTGCCTTGGTTATAGTGTCTCAGCACAATAATAGTAGCTAATAACATTAACTGATAATTAGCAGTCAATAATAACTAATATTTAATAGTAACAAAGATATCTTGTATTATAGAAAGCACAATATCCCTCATCTTCTTAATTTGTTGGAAGTTTTCTTTCTCTTTCGCCATGAAAGAGTGTTAAAATTTATCAAATGTTTTTAATAGCTACTGATATGATCATTTAATTTGTGTCTTTCATTCTGTAGTGTATCATGTGTGTTTATCAGTGTCCAGTGATCTCCTTTAATTTCTGTCAGGGATATTATATAGAGTCCTGTATGGAGGCCTTGGACTTTTCCCATATGTTTACTCCAAAGGTATTTTTAGTTGTTTTATTGCAGTATATCTTATGTACCACAAAATCCATGCCTTACAATTTTGAAGAGTTATTATATTATATCCCCTAAGGCATCCAATAACTCTCTACCAACAGATCCCAAAGAAATGAATATAGATGCAATGCATGGTAATTTAAAAATTGTTTATAGACTGCTCGATGCAATCCATAAATACAACTAAGCAGTTAAGTGGAATTAAGAACAAAAAGGCAAAATTTAAAAAAAAAACATGTAGAAATCCTATATATGAAGAGAATACATTAAATAAAATTAAATTAAAATGTCAAACTTCACCAAAGACTAGATCAAGTAGAAAGAATATTTCACTCTGAAGGCCAGTTTTAAAGCATATCCCAGTTAAACAAAAAAGGGGAAAAAAAGGTTAGAGACAAATATTTAACAATGATTCAAAGATGATGAGAAAAATGGTTTAGAAAATACAGTCAGTGAAATAACAGAAAACTCCCTATTCTTTAAAAAAGATGAGGATATACTAATAGAGGAGACTGATAGGAAGCCAAATAGGCAGGACCAGAAGAGATCTCTATCACAACTTAATCAAAATTTCAAATGTGCAAGACAAAGAAAAGATTCTAAAATCTGAAAGGGAAAATCAACAAACTCCATTTAAGAACACCTACGTTATATAAACAGCAGATTTCTCAACTAGAATCCTCTTGCATATAAAAAAGGGAACAATGTATTCCAGGTCCTGATGCAAAATAAATGTCAACTAATACTAGACCCATCAAGACCATCCTATAAACATAAAGAAAAAAACAACATCCTTCTAAAATAAGCAAAACATAACCACCAGACAAGGCTTGCAAAATATGTTTAAGGGAATTCTATATCCAGAAATAAAAGAAAATAAAACTGACTTGACTGTGCAAACTTTTAAGTCCCAGAAGACCATATACACTAAGAAAACATAATAATTAGACATTATTAATATACCAAAATGAATAAATAACTAAATTTTTAATTTTTAAAAAATATGAACAAGGAATATTCAAAACAAGTGAAGAACATTTTAAAATAACAGGAGTTAAGTCTTACTTCTAAATAATGGTTTGGAATGTAAATAAGCTTCATTCTTCAGCTAAAAGACACACAGAAGCTAAATGAATATTTTAGAAGGCTACCAATGATACCATTGCCTATAAGTAGAGATACAAACCAAATAAAGAGCAAGAATTGAAATGCTAGTTTAGGCAAATGAAAACCCAGCAAATGGAAGTATTTGCACTTATATTAGGTAAAACAGACCCTACAGGAAACACAATGAGAGACCAAGAAGGCACACATATATTGAACAAGGGAAAATCAATAGCAACAACAGAAATAAAGATTTTAAAGTTATATGTTTCTAATGTTGACACACTCAACTGTCAGACAAGAGGAGACAGGCTGCTGAGGTCAGGGTGTGTGTGTGTGTGTGTGCGTGCGCATGTGTGTGTGTGTGTGTGTGTGTGTGTGTGTGTGTGTGTGTGTGTATTGGATTTCCTGAAAGGAGGACCCGAGAGGCCATTAACTGAAAGTGAGATTCCAGGATGCTGGGTGCCAGGAGCATAGAATATCTGTTGAGATAAGATGTAGGCATCAAGTGGAGGCAGCCTAAGGGAACTGATAGGAATGGAGGATTGCGCAAACCAATTGGATCCCAGATAATGTCATTATGTACTCCAGGTGACAAACGTGGAGTGGTGCCCTCCTGGATCCTTGCCAGGCCCTCCTTCCTTCCATTCTAAATGGGGATGCTCACTCTGTAGAAGTGTATACTGGAAGTGTGTTACTTATTTTTTTTACAATTTCCTTTGTTGTGTGTGTGTGTGTGTGTGTGTGTGTGTGCGCATCTGCATACACATGTGTATATGCATGTAAAAGCTAGCAGGTGTCAAATCCTCTGAAGCTGGAGTTTCAGGGAGTTGTAAGAGACCTGATATGGGTGATGGGAACTGAACTCTGGTCTTCAGGAAGAGACATTTCTCCTGTCCCAATGATTTATTTTTATTATTTTAAAATTATGCATCTATGTATATATATATATAGATAGATATAGATAGATAGATAGATAGATAGATAGATAGATAGATAGATAGATAGATCCATGTGAATGCAGGTAGCCACAGAAACTAGAAAAGGATGGACAATCTCCTGGAGCTAGAATTATAGTTGGTTCTTAAAATCAATCTCAGGTCCTCTATAAGAGCAGTTCACATGCCTAACCATGTTTCCATCCCCTGTGTCTTGGGTTTCTTCTGTTTTTTTCATTTGTTTGTATTTTTCACATGCTCACAGGTAAGAGATTGCATGAATCTCCAAAGACTTTTCACTTTTGAGCAGTGCTAGGAATGTAAGATTACGAGAACCTTCTAAGTTGAACTGACTATGCTTTTGCAGTGTAAGTGGCCGTGACACAGTGGGATCAGGGGTAGAACGCCAGGTGTGAAATAAATCCACCAGGCTAATGTCTTCAGCTAGTTAACAGTTTTTTGTGAGGTTGTGGCACATTTGAAAGGGTAAAAAGTTGCTCACTAAGGTTGGGCTTTAAGAGGCATAGGGCCAATTCATTTTCTGGCCCAATCTTGAGGTTTCCTATTCTGCCATGGTGTGAAGCAATGTGTTCCAGTCACATGCTGCTGCTGCCATGAAGCCACCTGCTGATATGATTTTTCACAATGATCAACCATATCCCCTAAAACCGATGCAAAATGAATCATTCCTCCCCCCTTTAAAAAAAAGAATTACATATAGGTTTGCATTAATATATGCAAATATGTATGCTTAGAACCCCCTAGAAGTAAATACTGGAGAATGTCACCTCAAACTTGGAGCTGCCAAAGATTCCTTAGAGAATATAATAAATCACTGGAACTTACTCAGAGTTGTATTTTAAGGAGGTTAAGAAAATGAAAATGTGTCACAATCTGATGGAAAATTTATAGTACATATATACATGAGTTAGAATTTGTCTATAGGATACATGAATAACCCCTATAAACTAATAATACAGTGACAAACGACTCAATAACAAAGTGAATGATAGACCTGAGCAGTCATTTCACCGAAAATATAAGTACACAGCATAAAACATCGATATTAAATAAGAACATACAAATATGCTTTCAAAATAATTATTTAGCAGTTAAAATATGTCTAGATATAATCCCCTATTTCAACCCAATAGAAAGTGCTAAAATTTAAAAGGCAGAGACTACCAAATATTGCTGCGGGCATGATACAACTCAAATTCATGTGCATCAGTGCTACAGGAGAGTACGATAATTATTAACTTTGAGAGGGCATTATTTGAAAGTTCCTTAAGACAAGAAAAAAATATAGTGTGATAAGCCCAATTCATTAAGTTCTCTTCATCAATACAGTTAAAATAAAATGTATATTAATTTGGAAAAAGTATTAAACCATTAGCTTAAGGAAGAAAATAGTGCCTAGTGTAAACTTCCATTTTTTGTGATCTTCAAGAATGTACAAGACTAAGGTGTGGCAATAAAAACACCGTCACTTAGTGTGGTGGCTTGAATATCCTTGGCCCATGGGAAGTGGCACTATTAGATGTGGTCTTGTTGGAGTCAGTATAGCCTTCTTGGAGGAAGTTCATCACTGTGGCAGTAGGCTTTAGGTCCTACGCTCAAGCTTCACCCAATATGGAAGAGCCTCCTCCTGGCTGCTTGTGGAAGACAGATTCTCCTCCTGGCTGCCTTTATACCAAGACGTAGAATGCTCCATTTCCAAACCATGACTACCTGCATGCTGCTATGCTTCCTGCCATGATGAGAATGGGCTAAACCTCTGAAACTGTAAGCTGGCCTCAATTAAATATCTTCCCTCTTACAAGTTGCCTTAGTCGTGGTCTCTCTTCACAGCGATGAAAGCCTAAGACCCTTAGTTTTGACTAGACTTGGTCTAAGAGATTTTCTGGGTGATGGAATATTCTATATTTTGATTGTGATGGCTTATATTTCTCAAAGCTCATTAAAATTAATACTTGGATTTCTAAATCTCTCATGCTGCAAATTCTGCTTCACAAAAGGAGAGTAGAATTAAGGCTATCAATATTGGATAAAGAAAATAAATTCTGTATTTTTTTAAAAATATATTTTATCCTTAAATTTATTTTTCTCTGTGTGTTTGTACATCTGTGGGAGGGCTGGGGAATGAGGAGAGGTGGCTGCAGTCCAAGATGCATGGTTAGAGGTGAGAGGACAACTTGTAAGCATCACCTATCTTCTACCCTGTGGGTTCCAGGCAGAGAACCTGCATCACCAGGCTTGGTGATGAGCTCTTCACAGTCTTAGGCATCTCACTTGTCTCAGGATTTTTAAAAGTTAATACGTCTTCAGAAAAGATTGTCTTCATACCATCTGTATGTGGGTAAACATGAATATTCTTCATATGCTGTGAATGAAATAATAGAGGCAGCATTAGATAACATTCCCAGGTTGCTAAGGCTGGACTCTCCTGAGCCCCACAGAAGCTCCCACCATCAGGTATCCAGCAGTCATGTGTCTTCTGCTTCCTTCATTTTTCCATTTCTGGTTCTATCTCCTCATTACTACTGCACAAATATTTGCAATGCAGACTAATTGGTCATGTGACTGCCTCTGTAACCCACCAATGCTTATTCCTGCTCCGAAGAGAGTAGTTTCATTTGCTTGTAAGTGTTGCATGACTCTATGAGAGAATAAATAGATTTTGTACTATCTGCAAAACCTTCTCTCATTATTTGAATGTCTAATCGTCTGTGGCCATTCCTGTCTTACATATTAAATATCCTCAGCTAAAACTTGAAGCTAAAATCTATTATGTCTGGCAAAACGTAGCTGTATTTTTTTTTCAATATAAAAACAGGACTCGACTATTTATGCCCAAATATGTGTTGTCTGCAGGCGTAATAGAAACAACCTCCTAGCAGGACATACAGGAAATGAGGTGCTGTGAATGCTGGCATTGCTCTGTCTCCATTTTATGGTCTCATAACAGTGTGGGCCCCAAAATCCAAGTGACTAAACAAATAAAATTAAAACTACCCTTTCTTTTACTCAATGAGTTTTTAAAATTCCAATGTGTTTATAAATAACCTATGAAGACATTCTGACTAGAAGTTGTCTTATATAATCTGACAGGGCTTAAAGTCAGGTGATCACACTGTTGCCCAGAAGGACAGGTCTTTTGAATGCAGCACTCCCTACTGTGTTCCCACCACTCTTCAGCACCTCACAGAATTAACCCCAGGCAGTGCTCCTGTTCTGCATCCCACAGAATGGCTATGTGCTCCCTCCACCCCACTGAAGTGAGATCCCAAGTTCACGAAGCATGGGGCTATTTTCAATTTACACATATTCTAAGGACAACTCTAACATTGAGAAAGAACAAAAATAAGAACAAGAGTTAATATTTGTTTTAAGCTAGAAAGAAGCTGGAGACAATTTAGGAAGAGAAGAGAAAGGAAAAAGACCTGGGGGTGGAGGAATAAGAGGGAGTCTAGGGGGTATGCGCTTAAATTACATAATAGAGTTGAGAGAACACCCATCACTCTGCACATGCCAATAATTTTTTCCATGAAGACATTTTACAAAGAGTTTATGCACAGGAAAATGAATGAAAGGAAGCCAGCATCAGCATCAGCATCCACAGGCTGATAGGGCCCAGGACAAACCAGCATGAAGCTGATGTCACTGCATAAAGCAAGAAAGGTCTCCAGGAAAAGGAGCATCACTAATGGACTTTCAAAAGGGGCTAAAAATACCAGAGGTTACTGACTTTTGGGAAAGGAAAGTGACATGCAAATGAAACGTCCTTCCTCCATTCTGGGAAGGAAGAGTGAGCAAACAGCATGTCTTTGTCTGAACAAGCTGAGAGAAAATGTCATTCATTGGAATCCTGCCTGTTATAGAGTAGTAAATGCATAACATTTCACCTGGAAAGTGAGAACCTTTGAGTTATTCTAGGACAACCCCACAGATCCAAACTGGAAGGTTTTTTTGGGAAAATTCACTAACACTGATGATTTTTCTCATCCATTCTTTGGTTTTGGTTCAAGGTCAGAGGGAAAAAAATTAAAATATTCCATCATAAAGGCTCACATCTCTTGACCTTAGAGTGTTTGTTACCATCAATTATGACAAGCCACACTTTCTTTGTCAGAAGGAGCTGGGGCCTTTTCTTAAACCCAGTTTGTAGTAGTGTTTTAAAACAGTTGGTTGTCTTGACATTGACCACTAAGATAAGAAAAGTAAAGAGTACCTAAACCGGTAGTTAAAAGGAGTGATATTTCAATTTTCAAATTTATATAAGCCCTACCAATATCAACCTTCTGTCTCCCACATAAGGCAAGCATCTTCATTTGAACACTGTGTATATTAAAGTGTACTTTGTCCAAAGATTGAGAGTTTTGCTGTCCTTTTCCGCCCCAGGTAGCATCCTGTATAGATAAGTTTCTGTAAGTGCTACTACTGATACCCACCCCCAACACTAAGATAAAAACAAAAACAAAAGCAAAAGCAGAGTAAATTTCCTAATTACCCCTTAATTTAAATATTGCCTGTTGTGCTTCACATTCTAAATTTACATTCTATAAAATTCAAAGCTGTCAAGTGACCATCTTGTTTAAAACCTTCAGAGCCTCTTGATGTCTTCAAGGTAAATTGAACACACTCTTCAAAAGCACAGAAGAGGTCTCAGGATTACCTCCTACATCCCTTCCAGCATCCACTGACAATTTTTCCCCAGTTACTCATGCCTCTCCATGTCTCCCTCCACACACCTCACACACTCCGTAATTGATTCTCTGTGTCTGTAGTTCCATGGCAATTCTACATCTAACGACCCAAATAGAAGGTTTCTAAATGTCTCTATTTGTTCTGTTCTCCCCCTCCTTGTACTCCTTGTACACTCTCTGATTGATAGATTCATACCTTGCAGTCCCACCTCTCTCTCTCTCTGTCTGTCTCTGTCTCTGTCTCTGTCTCTGTCTCTCTCTCTCTCTCTCTCTCTCTCTCTCTCTCTCTTTTCCCCTCCTTTCACTAGACCTCAAAAGCAAAGCTTGTATTAATTAATCTTTTAATAAACACAGCTTCAGCATATGAGATATTAAATATATAAGTTAATAACTTTTTAAAAAGTGACTGAAAGGAGTGAAGATGTGGGAGGGAGAGAACAAAGGTAATTGGCATAGATTGAATGTTTATCTGCCTTTTGAAATTTGCATTCTGAGCCTCTAATTCCCTATGTGACATGGAACAGGACTTTAGGGTTACATATCACTAAGGCACTGAGGGGTTGGGACTTCATAGCATTAGTGCCCTTTTAAGAAGAAAGGCAATGAAGAGTTTGTCTGCTCTTCTTCCTCTTGCACTGAGAAAAGGACATGCTTAGCATACCATACAAAGGTAGCTGTCTATAATCAGGTAGGGACAACCCTCCCCCACACCCCCAGGAAAGACCTCAGTCTCTTGAGTTTAGACTTTTGAGTCTCTGTGAGTGTGTTGTTTGTTTCCTCACAAGCCTGTGGTGTTCTGACACAGCAGCCTGAGATAACTAAGACACATTTGGGTATGCAGAATTGAGCATTGCTGTTATAAATACCTGGTAAGATAATTGCAACTTTGGAATTGGATAGTTGTAGAAATTGGAAGAGTTTTTTGACATATGCTAGCATTGTGAAGAGTAAAAAACCAATTTCGAGTGGTCCCAGACTAAAGTGAGGACATGCTCTTGATCTATAGAGAAAAGGTGAGCTTCGTCGTAATACAATGGGAAGAACTCGGATGAACTGTTTTAAGTGTTTCTAACAGATAATGGAATTAGATATTAAGCCAAACAGCTTTCAAAACAAAGCGTTGGATGAACATCTTCCTTCTCCCTAATTATTTATTGAAAGGCAAAAGACAATGTGAAAAGGGAATTGTTAATATTTCACGTGTACAGCTCCCTGTCATATATGGAAGATATTATCTCACAGTAGCCACCATGGTCCTTCGGGTGTTACAGTCTCTATCCTACCCTCTGATATGCTTCCTGTCCCTTACGTATGGGATCTTTGGTGTAGATGTGCCAGCTGAGCTTTGGAACCCCATAATCAATTGTTCTGTTTATTTTGACCCATTATGAGTTCCTGGGATCATCAACATATGCTGGGCTGTTTTGTTTTTTATTTTTAAGTGACTTGGATGAAGTGGGAGAGCTACATTTATCTGTGGGCATAAGACTAGCACTTTAGAATGCATATGGGAATTACACTGTTTTAGGAACAAGACACTAGTAGGTTTTCTTCTAAGGTCTATGGCCTTATTAGTCATAAGTAGCGGTGGAGCTGGCCTTAAATCCAATTAGGTGGCTGTTGGTTACTAAGATACGAGTGCTACTATTGCACACTTGAGTACGTTTTGCTGTGCTTATCATTGTTGTAGTCCGTAAGCTTTACAGTTGGGTGGAAATTTTAATTCCTTTCATCCCTTGTCAGACTGCAGAGTGCCTTCAGTCACTTTAACAAGACATGCACAATTGACAACAAGAAAGTTGACTGTTAAAAGAGTAAAAGTCCATTTAATCCAGGGATGAGCTTCTGATGAGTTATCCAGTCCCAGATGGGATTGGATTCTTAAACACATACACTTACGAGTAACACTAAATAGAGTAAGTGGGGTACATGGGTCATATTTATATTTATTTATGTGTGTGTGTGTGTGTGTGTGTGTGTGTGTGTGTGTGTGTGTGTACACCTAGCAATAATAAAACTAAAGAACAGGCCATGAAGTTGAGTTGAGAGAACATGGAGTTGAAGGAGGTTAAGTGAGTTAAGTAGATATTACATAAATACAGCTCTCTTTTATGAAATTCTCAAAAAATAATAAAACAAATGCTAATTTTAAAAAGGAAAGTGCTAAGGAAAAATGAACAAATACTTGAATGCTTGTAAAATTTTCATCATATCCATATTACAAAGCAGGAGAAATCTTGTTCTGAAGAGAATACTAAGATACAGCTGAACCAATTGATAAAGTCATAGACGTGGCTCGCCAATCTACTGGATCATTTCATTGAAAGCTGGAAATGAAGGTGAAGTTACACCACCAAAGAGTCTGCCCAGTTTAACTCAAGAGACAGCGGGAGCTTAAGGTAATGCAGGGAGGCTACTGAATTTCTTGGGTTCTCTTCCACCAAACCCATCGAGCTATTCGGCTGCCAACATGTGCTATTCCTCAAGGAAAAGAGTAATACTAAATTCCCCAAAGATTCCCGGGCCACTGGGACTTCCGATCCCACCACAGCCTTGGGAACCAGGATGTTTTTCCTTTGTTTTAAGGAGGGGAGTGGGAGCTTTCCCAGGCCAGAGAAGACCACGTTCTTTTGAGAAGACTTGGTAGAAAATCTGTGATGCTTTATTACAGCATCTTGAACCAACAAAGACAAAAAACACAACAATAAACCAATGAATGAATAAACCGGAAGATAAATGAGTGAGCGAGATAGCTGATATCCCTATGTATATTTTGTAACCAGTAGTCTCTGGCTTCAGGCGATCAGCCAAATATAAAGATGAAGTCTGCCGTGCTCTCTGTGTGGATAATTGGCTCCCTTGGTGAGTCACAGTACTGACCTGGCACTCATTAATACTCCACCATCTAATCAGAACTAACAGCACAGACAGAAGAAAAGTGAGATCCATAAAGCATACGATTGTGTGGGGCAAGAGACACAAAAAAATCTCTTCCACTCTTTCCTTGAAAATGTTAGCCTTTCCTTTCAAGGTCTGGTGTATGGGAAATATGTGAAGTCTGTGATATTCATGAAACACTACATTATAAAGAAGATTCATATTAAGAAAGTGTCAAAACCAAATGAAACCATTAAGAGGGCATACTGCAATGCACAGTGGTATCACGATGTGTTCATTTCCCATAGAATCTTTCTAAGTCCCCCTCTTCAAATCCAGTGTCATTCTGTCATTATTGAAGAGATTTTTGTAAACATTGTAGGGGAATCCTCATTGCCTTATGAGTAAGTCTAAACTTCCTACAGTTCCTATGTCACTAACCAGAATTTATCAGCCGGGCCAGGCCATCTCCCATCTTCACTATTGGCTATGCTTTTCCTGGTACCTCGCATGCCTGCCTCCCTCAGGTTCTAGTTTATACAGTGCCTGAGCTGTGTCTGGGCATCCAAAGATGAGCCGGCTTTGACTCCTTTGTTTCCCCTCTGAGTTTTTCTAAAATATTTGCCATCGCGTGCAAATGACTAGAAATGAAAACCTTCCACAGGAAAGAACTACCGTATTACCTTTGCTAGCACCATGACTGGCATAAGGCAGGTACTCATTAAATAACTTTTGCCAAGTGAGTGAGTTAATTGTAAGGTTCTGGAACTGGCAGCCAGTTGTAAGTCTAATGACTTATAGGTTATTTTGTTGTTATCCAAGCATGTTCACACGCATTATCTGATTTAATTCTTTTAACAGCCCAGTGAAGCAGGGAAGGTACTAATCAGACACCAGTGATTATAAAGTCAATAACCAGGTTCCCTGGTCGTTTCTTTTCCAAGCTGGAAAAGCTTGGTTTTCTTCTGAGAGCCATTCCTCCCTCCATTAACTAGGATTAATCTTCATAAGTATGGTGTGGCTGCGGTTATGTTTTCCTGCTTCCCTGGAAAACAGAGTCTGAGGCAAGGGTTAGGTTCTAATACTATGAAGAAGCATGATACCAAAGCCAAGGAGTGAAGGAAGAAGAAAATTAGACAGGCAGTTATGAAAAACAAACTTTAAAAGTTGTTCCTCCATGTTGGACACTATTTCAGCAAGCTGTTCAGAAACCTGGTAAATGTCCGGTTATCTCAAGTATCCGTGCTTCAGAGCTGGGGACGTAGCTCGGTTAGGAGAATGCTTGCCTTATTATGCACAGAGTGTTGCATTCTGCCCTCAACACCATATAAAACCAGCTGTGGTGGTGGACTTGGGAAGTGGAGGCAAGAGAATCAGAAGTTCAGAGTCATTCTCAACCCTACGCTAAGTTTGAGGCCAGGCTTGACTACATTTTAGGAGACGTTAATCTTGAAAAGTCATCCATACTTCAGAGTAGTTCATAACTGGGTAACCTGAGGAAGAATATATTCATATCTCTTCCCATCCTCTGTTTCCTTTAGCACAGGTTTTTGCCCCCAAAGTTGGCATGGTGTGTGACTTAAATGTAGACGTGGTCAGAGATTCAGAGACTTAGCAAAGTGGGCCAGGCTTACAAAGAAATGCCCCTGGTCCCTACAGTAGGAGCTGTAGTAGCACAGATAACCAAGGGCTAAGGAGATGGGAGAAGAGGAGGGCACACAAGATAGGGCATAAACAGCAGTCCTTCGGGGCCTGGCTTAGTGGCTGGCACATAGAAAGTCTCCTGGCAGAGAGGAGGTGGTATGGTGAAACTATTCATCATTCTTAGAGACACCTCCAAAATAGGGTCACATAATGCATTTTCTCAATCAGATAACTCGGGATGCATTTTATAATGAAGAGCCTGTTGTGATCTACTTGGTATTATCATTCCTGTAGTGATGGATGATATGTAAAATAATAAACAGTCTTACAGTCAATCACATCTTAGACTCTGAAATGCAGTCTTTCCTGGATTTTTTTTCCAGACATCAGTGTGTAATTGTGTAACTGTGGGAACCACAACAGCCCTCTTGGAACCACAAGAGGAGCTGGCCTGATTGTATAAATGCAGCAAAAGAAAAATCAAAAACGCATTTGTATCTTTTAGTGAGGTCTTCTCCCCATCTGAAAGACTAAGAAAATGAGGCTAGAGGGCTGACATCACTTCTGCCAGGTCTCATAGGGAGTGAAGTCATGGATCTAAGACCTAACTAAGGTCTTCCTATGCAGTTTCAGCCTGGTACCCAAAGCCCATTCTAACTAGCCTGCTAGCCAATCACACGGGTCCCTGCCCATGTCTTACCTGGTTTCTATTTATATAACATTTGCAGCTTGCTGAAAGTGGTTGGTTTTCACACACTGTTCTACTTCTCACATTTCAAAAAGGCTGGACAAAAATAATAGTTAACAACCCGTCAAAGAATTCTAATGGAAAAAGCAGAGAAATGTACAGCTCTGAGGCCCAGCCTGTTTTCAATGGTTCAGGGTGTAGAGAATAGCACCGTGTTCTTCAAAGAGTCTTCCTGCTACCTTCAAATCCAGAACACTGAGTGATGTGCAAATACAACACTCAAACAATGAAGCAGCTAGGCCATGAGTTAGCTACTCAGATCAGGGTCAGAAAGGTTGCATCAGTCAGTATGGGAGCTAAACACTGTCCCCTTCCCTGGCTCCATATAACCAGCCAGCCTAAGACATCTAGTGACATTCCCTTACTAACCTGAAGGTGTTTTCATTGACTACACTTGGTTCAGACCATTCAAAAGTACTTCAACCCAAGTGAACTAACAAACGTTAGGAGTTTGACTATCAGGAAATAATGGCTACATAATCATTTAGGCCCATTCTTTTTGCAACATGCTTTTTATTGCTGGAAATCTCACATATGCATATAATTTGTTTTAGGCAAATTCATTCTCCTCCCCTACCCACCCCACCCATTACTTTTCCCCTCCAACTTACATGTGATCTGCTTTTAAGTCACTATTTCCACTTTGCACTGCCTGTATATGCATGGGTATAAGACTATCAACTGAAATGTGAGTAGCCCCTCAGGGACCTGTTGAGAACTGACAAACCATAAGTTGCCAACAGAGCCTCAGCTAGGAGTGAGACTCTTTGAGCCCATCCACCATCAATGCTTGGAGTCAGACTGCCTCGATTTTGTGTATGTCTTGGGCACGCAGTCATGGAGCCACCATGAGTTCATGTGTGTAATTGTCCTGTCATGTCCAGTAAATACCATTTTATGGCAGACGTAAAATGATATTTTTACAATATTCCTGCCCCTCTTCTGTGATACACCTTGATCCTTTGGGTAAGGAGGTATCATGTAGAAGTCCCATTTAGAGCTGATCACTCCAATCTCTTATTCTGGGCATGCCAACTAGTTGCGGGCTTTGGTAATAGTTGCTGTCTACCTCAAAAAGAAGCTTCCTGATGAAGATTGAGAGATTTACTGTGTGGCCATAAATGCCTCAATGCTTAGGTATCATGATAAAAATACAAGTGATACCAAGAAATCTGGAGGGAAGCTGCTTAGCAATTCTGTAAATCGCTGTTCAAACGGGAGGATCACAAACAGAAACAGAACACTAGGGCATTAAAACAGCATCCGGAACCAAGCATCTACGGTCTATAGGTGGCTTTAGCATCTGCAAATCTGTGTGAGTTTGTGCCTGGTGCTGAAAAACCTTGACACCATTCCTTCTCTGTACCAAAAGAGACTTCATGGCCAGGGTTTCCCAAGTCAAGGGAGCACCCTATAACTAAGCATTTAACGAACGATATCTATAACATGTCAACCACTCCCCTATTCTGTCTACTTTGCCCAACCACCAGCTTTTCTCTCTGTACATGCAGCAGCACATGGCAGTCCTTTGGTAGTCCCTCTTCATTATGAAAAAGGAAACCGTACATACTTAAGCATCCTCTCCCAATGAACAGCTCAGGGTGAAAATTAAGCCAGTGATATTCCATCTTTGTACTTAAATTAAGTGCCCTCAAGGAAGCTGAGGAAGTGTTTAGGAAGCTGAGGCTATTGCATTCCAATTTTCTCTCTCAGTGGCCTAGAATTGATGTGTGGTAGGTTCATTAGCCTTCTCTTACCTTTCTCTCAATTCTCCAGTGTTACAGAATTACCTAAATATTTGTACACATGTGTGAGAGGTTCTGTAAGCCACCTGCTGGAAGGTGTATGGAGTTTGGGCTTCCTGGGCGATGGATAGCAGGTGTTTAGCTCATTGTGTATGGAGCAGAACTGAAAGGAAAGAGTGGGGATATGATAGTGATTGGAGGGCAGCTAGAGTCTTTTGCTGTGAGGGAGCTGCCAAGTAAAGAAATAGATTAGTCCTACTTTTCCACCAGCCTTCTTATGAGGTAATCACTTAAATGGGTTCTCCGAGTTCAGGGGAATTGAAAGAGCAGCAACAATAAGAGAAATACCTGGAATTTTCTTCCAAGGCACTATGGGGACTTCACAGACATCATTACACCTACTGGCCTGACTCCCAGGTCCCTGAATTTCCACACCCCTCAAAAAATGTATCAACCTCGTGAGAAAGAAAAACCCATTCTTTCAAAGAAGAAAAGAGGGAATATGGTCCGTTTGAGACATGTAATATAAGACTTCTTAAGCCCAGTATTCTGCGACCCCAGCCCACTGTGAATAGTTCAGTATCTCAGGATACTTATTCTAACAGTCTGAGGGAAATTCACAGGGCTGACCCAAAGTTTCCTCTGTGCAAAGAAAGCACTTGGAGGTCAAATGCAATGCCAGCCTCTTCTTTCCCAGGTCTGCTCCCTACGTGTGTACCCTTGGGTAGTTCTGAGCTATTCTGGGCTTCAACCTCATCTGCCTTTCACATTAGGCTTGGCGTTAATTATGACGCTTCAGTGAAAATGAGTCTTCTGACAGGCTGGAGAATGGAAGGAGGAATAAAGGCAATGCAGCTCCAATTATAGGCCGTTAGCCCTAATTAATGCCCACCTCCTGTGTTTGGTATTCTAGACACAATCACCCCACGACTCAGGGGGGAGAACTCAATTCACTCCATAGCACAGGGACCAACGATACTCAGCCAGTCACTTGCTGGTCCCCATGGAACAAAATCTTTGAAGCAAGGAAATGATTTATATGCAATAACCAAGAGGCATGCATAAGCCTGCATTTCTCCTTTAAACTGCCTTTTGACATTCCAGTGGCACATCTTCTTTTAGGGGACAGAGAGCACAAGGGTTGTTCCTCTCTTCTTCTTCTTCTTCTTCTTCTTCTTCTTCTTCTTCTTCTTCTTCTTCTTCTTCTTCTTCTTCTTCTTCTTCTTTTTTCTTCTTCTTCTTCTACTTCTTCTTCTTCTTCTTTTTCTTCTTTGGTTCTAGATTTTGAGTCAGACATGTACAACCAAATGCATATACTCAGGTGTGTGTGCGTGTGCGTGTGTGTGTGTGTGTGTGTGTTTGTGTGTTTGTGTGTGTGCGTGTGTGTGTATCTGTGTGTGTGTGTGTGTGTGTGTGTGTGTGTGTGTAAATTAAGCACTCTAATGGACTCAATGAAAAATAGGACAGATAAAAAATCTTCTCTCAGAAATATGTCATAAGTATAAACCTCACTAAATCAGAATGTCTCTGGGCAAGTAATACTTCCCTGCTGCTTTCTGAAAGACTTCAGCAATTAATTCTGCAGGGAGTAAATTCAAATGAAGAACGAGGCTGCCGTACAACCCCTGACCAGAGCCCTATTTAAAGCACTAAGCTGCTCAAGAGTGCAGTGTCTCCTGCCTCTCTGGATACCAGCTCACCCTCTACTCCCTATCTGTGACTTCCAATCTACCCACTCTACTCAAGATCTTTCCAAAGGTGCTCTATGAGGGCCCTTTAAGTAAGCCATAGCCTGACTGCTTGGGCAGGCGCTCATCAGAATCTACTGTAATTAAAATCCATCTCGGTCTCTCCATCACCAGGTTATATCTTTCAAAGGCAAGGATGATATCATATCCATCTTCACATCCTCGGAGCAGAGCTCCATACTCATGGGCTCAGGAAATGACAATTGAATCACGAAATGAGTAAGCAAATAAATTAGAATAAATTTAGCTGGCTATATGATTTGTCCTCAAGCATTCTGCCAAGGCACCTGTAGCTGTTACTAGACCTTCTCACAATAAGGGAGAAGCTCCATGTCTAGTCTCTAATGTACTCTCTTCCCTACACTCATCCCCTTTTCCATATTTTTTAAATATAATTTACCAGCCAGCCTTTATCGTGGCCTGGTTGTACCATACCCTTTCATATATTAATTATTGTTTATCTTAGTAGGAAACAGACTATAGGGGGGGACTGTGCTTGTCTCTGTGGTTTGTTCCTGTGTTCCCTGAAACTTGAAATAGTGCTAAGTATAAAGCAAAACCCGGTATTTGGTGATAAGTGAATGAGTTAATAAATGAAATGAAATACAGAATTATATATCTGATCAATATGCAAGAATGTCAGCATTATAAAGAAGTTAATATCACTTAATATCCAACCAATTAAGTAACTGTAGCAATGGAAAACTGGTGTCGTAGCTCCAAAAGTCTTAAGTCAAGGAGGGAACACTTTGGCAGGAGCTAAAAGATGTATGAGCTTAAACACAAGCACAAGCACAGCCTTCCATTTCCAAAGCTCTAAGAATAAACCAAATTAAGACACTGTGATACTCACTGGGAGAAATAAAATAGTCTAAATCTCAGGGGGCTTATTACCTAGAGAAACTGCTGCATGCCTAGGAAAATAACTAATATGATGCTATTTTCTATCAGCCATGAAAATGATAACCCCCCCGACCTCCAAAGGAAGTAGTTATCATTGCCTCTTTAAATGGTTCAAGACTTCTTACCCTTTCTCAGCCACCATTAAAGGGACATATCTGCTCTATAACCAGACAGAAGCAAACAGCTCTGGGAGTACGTATCACGTTCAAGCAACGACAGTAATGGGGGGAATTGTTCAACCCATTCAGTTACTCAAAGATGCCTCTTATTTACCTCATCTTCTTCCAAGCACTTAGCACACCAGCCGTTTGCAATAAATTACAATTAGTCATAACAGCACTGGTTTCTGAGTTTTATTATTAGGGGCATTAACTTTTAATGCTCGCTATGCTCAGTTACATGTACAAACTGGAAGTGCATTTAATAAAAATAACTTCGGAGTTCGGGTGATAGTCTAGTGGGACACACCCAAAGTGACACACATTGAAGGCTCTGGGTAGAAGAAGCAGCCAAAAGTGTACAGGAAAAGAGCTTTGGTCTGAGACAGAATGTAGCCTCTGAGGGATATGAAAGCCACCAGGCCCTCACTTGGACCCTAGCTCTTGATCTGCAGTCTGGAGGTCTCTGGTCCACCTGACAGGACAAACCCTAAAAGCTTACAATGTAAGCAGGTTGTGAAGGACTCACTCAACGTTTGGACATGGGCATTCTTAAAGGTTGCTACAAAAGTGAGGAGGCAGGAGGTAAAAAGGAAGAAGGTTCTCCTTCATTCACTACAGGCTTTTCCCCTCAGGGGGGAGACCTTCTGTCTGGTCTCTTTGACATTCATTGTTTCTCCAATGGCTCGTTAATCCTTGCTGACCTATCAGCCACCCCAGTGTTCTAAAAGCCCACGTCCTCACTGTCTGGCTAGGGTGAACTTGCTCATGTCTGGTCAGTATAGTAAGAGGCTGGGCCGCAGTGATATTAGAATGGGATTCTAGCATGGCTCTGTATGGTCTGTATACCGGTTCCCAGCACACTTGGTATCTTCCACACACACCCTAGACAAACCTGACCCTGAAATATTACCAATGGAACTCTGCCTCGTCTAAAAGCTGCTGCAGCCGCACTTCCACAAATGAGATTCGGATGGGCCAAAAGCAGCTTTCAGCCTCCTTGCTGGACCAATACACACCATTCCATCTGAGCCATAGCTATTTGAAGGCAGGGCAATTAAGGCATATTTCAACATCATTTCTGGGTCCGCTGACCTTCTGTGTGATCAGTGATGGGGTATTCAAGCGGGTCACTAGTTTTTCCAGCCAGGGTAACCTGATTAGTAAAATAAATAAGCCATGTCATTGGAATTTGTTGTTAATGTGTGATCATTTGCTTTCAGATATAGAATCATATCCCATAAGGACCTTGGAGTGAAAATCTTTATGTGCTGAAATCCTACCTCAATTACAGCCTAAATATGCATTTATTATCACAGGAATAAAACGTTACCAAAATTACTGGTGATTGTGAAAGCTGTTCATTTTCTGAGCTAAACTGTTTAGAACTTGCAAATTGCTAAATATGGGAAACAAGAAAACGGGTGGAGAATTAGCGGGGGGCGGGGGGGCTGTTAAGACAATGTTAAGTCCAGCATTGCTGCCTACTTGCCACTACCAGTGTGTATCTCCATGTGGATAACAATGCCAGGCAGAACTACAGAGGTGCGGCAAGCTCTCCAAGCATAGCTGAGGACCTTTTAAAAGAAAATTAGCATTTATGATATTAAGGTTAATCAGCTTGAAGAAAGGCACTGCTGGTATATTTAATTTCTTTTAGGCCACAATGCCTGTTTGTCTACTGGCCTTTGTTGCGCGTGATCAAGGCTTTTGGGTAGCGGTCATCCTTGGGCTAACAGCTAAGGCAGTGGCGAGCAGAGCAGAGAATTTATGCTTTTCTGCCTGTGACATTAAAATTTAAAAATTTGACTCCTAAAGATTTACAATAGTAATATCTTAGAATAAATTGTAGCATTTAGTCTTATAACCTGAAAGCCATTCTGATGGTAGTATTTGGATTTCACTAAATACTGAAGTTTAATATTTGCCTTTTCTGAATTAGGCCCTAAATTCTATCCAGTACTCCCTTGATCCTATCTCCTTATCTGCCTCTCTTCATTCCCCCCTCCCTCCATGACCCCTCCTCCGCCCATGTCCTTCTCCTTCCTCCATGCCTTCCTCCTCCCTCTGTGTCCTCCTCCCTGTCATCCCCCGTCCTCCATGTACTCCTCCCCTCTCTGTGCCCCCTCTACCTTTTGCCCTCTTCTCCAGGCCTTCCTTTCTTCTTGCCCACCTCTCTCTTTGTCATCATTCCTCCTTGTCTCCCCTCTCAAAAGAGACTGGCAATTCTATCCCAAGGAATGTTCTCCCCAGAGCCTGAAACAATGGGTGAATGTCTCCTCCAACTTCAGGCTCCCTCAGCCCCATGTCTTCATTAGCGGAAGTCCTGTCACCTAAGCCAGTCATGTGTTTCTGTTACTTTGAATACTCTGGCCCGAGTTGTTACTTTTCCAACATGGGTGAACATACCTTATGACAGGGATAACAGAAAGGAAGGGCCGGATACTTCTGTCCCACTGCCTGCCCCTCCCTACTCAGGGTTCTCTTTTCTTCCTTCACACAGCTCTCTTGCCCAGAGAGCAGAGACGTGGCCTTAGTGGGAACCCAAGACAAAGACACACAAGCCCGAATTTCCAAGCCGTGATATGTTTTATAGTTTCACTGAGTGCTAATATGGAAAAGGCATTGAACTTTCAGTCCTTAATGCCTTGCCTCACTTAAAATACATTAAAAGACAAAAAGAAGAAGAAGAAGAAGAAGAAGAAGAAGAAGAAGAAGAAGAAGAAGAAGAAGAAGAAGAAGAAGAAGAAGAAGAAGAAGAAGAAGAAGAAGAAGAAGAAGAAGAAAAACCATCCTCCATACCTCAGGTCTTTACATGAGCAGGAAGTACAGCAGCAGGCACACACTCAGGCTCCTGCAGAGAGGCCAATGGTGTTCCCCAAACATATGCCTAGAAACCCAATCCCATGGGTCAAGACTGCATCCTCAGACACTCGATGACATAGGCATGTTACAACCTGCCATGGCAAAGCACTGTCAGTGCAACCTACAGCAGTAAACATGCCAGTGTAATTAATGTCTTAACAACTTATTACAATCCTCACATAATTAATCACAGAAGCTAAACATGCTGTCTCACCCTCCTAATGTGCTAATGTTCTAATTATTATGCCTCAATTAAAGGGAAGTCAGTGCTCCTTGCTTAGAAGTGCATGGTTAATAAAGGCTCATGGGTGGCTGCAGCCAATAGTAGTATATGGTAAAGAGGAAACAGGAGAAAGCCTTCCTTCTCCATGGAGGCTTCCAGGCAGCTTCCTGCAAGAAAGAAACAGTAGCCTACCCCAGTTTCTCTTGAGATGAATGATTATTTCAGTGGCCCTCCTAGGACTTCAAGATGTCTCTCAGAAGATGGGGTGGGAGAGAAGAAGACTCTGTTTCATGTGATGGTAAAATATTTGCTGGCACATATCCTTGTGTGCTGCCTCTGGTGAAGTCTTTCACTTCAGGTCTTTTGTTCGCCTTCTTGTGATCTTTATCATGAGTAGAGTACTTTGAGATGGCATCAGAAAGAGGAAATAGAGGTAGCAAATGTGGTAGCAATGGTGGCATCATTGGTCACAGCAAGAAGAAATCTCAGAGCTCCAGAGATTCACCGAGGGTAGAGAACAGAGGGGATGGAGATGACAAAGGATGATGGAAAGAGAGGACGGAGGCTATAAGGAGTTGGAGGTGACAGACTTTAGGTCCATTATTAGAAAGGGTCCAAGGAGCCTCCATCCTTTAAAGGCCAGCATCTTAACTCACAAGGCTTACTGCTATTGTCCTAGCTGCTGCTACTGACCCCCGCTCTTGCTCAATGCTACTGTCTGCTGAAGAGTTCACATACTGCAGCATGCTAGGCCACTGTCAGTCAAAGCCCTGAGTAATAAACCTCTAACCAGAAAACCTAAAGGTGTAGGTCTCTGGCTTCTAAAGTCATGAGCTATAAGACTGCAGTTCTCAGAGCTTGAAACAACAAGTCCCTGAGTCTGTCCACCCAAGCAATAAGCCTTTGTCAATCAAGAGCCCAGGCCTACCAATACCAGAACTACCAGAACTGTTTCTTACCAATGCACAATTTGCCTGCTAATCGACCAAAGAGACACTAGCCAACTCATTTGGTGACACCATTTTTTTTTTTTACTCTAAGTCCATTACACCTATACTCAGACCCTGGAGTTTTCATGTTATATACATGCACACTCACATGCACATGCACATGCACATGCACACATATGCGCATGTAAATACCCACAGTTTAAATTAATGACAGTGGATTGTTGATGATAATTTGTTTAGAAAAGAAACAAAAATTCTTAGAGTGCTCAGAAATGAATGTTTGTGAGGAGCCACAGATGTTGGAACCGACACTTAAGGAGGATACCTGTTGGCTGATCTGTAAACCAGACTCTTCAGTCTTATACATCTCCACCCAAAACAAAACAAAACAAAACAAAAAAAGAACTTGTGGGTTCCTTGCTCAGTTTGTAGAATCTTGATATTTTACTCTGCGTCCATTACCAACATCCTCATCCATATGTCTAAAGCTTTCCTCTTAACAAATACAATTGACTTCTGGCGCATTCCCTTCAGACTACTGCCCAGGAAAGGTACATATAAATGATCAGGTAAGATAACCCAATGAAAACCCATATCAGATGATCTCACTCCTCTGGCTTCTCACCCCACTCCTTACAGGGTCTACAAAGCTTAGATGGCTCAGTCTTCCATTAATTCCCTGAACTCACCTTCCACCGCTTCCTTCTAAGCTCATTCACTGTGGTTCGCCTTTACCTAGGAGGTACAGCAGGCAAGTCCTGAGTGCTCCTGGATATTTGTATGGCTCACCTTTGACCCCTGAGGATCAGGAGAGGGCTGAAGAATGTGTGAAAAAGGTATGCTACCATGGTAGGAAAGCCCCTAGTGTGGTGGGAGCTTCCTTAGAAAGAATGGGATAGAGATTGAAAAAATGAGGAGTCACTCTGCTGTGTCTCTGTGACCACGGAGGATGCCTCTCTCACCCAGCACTGCCATCCATAGCCACCGGAAGTTGCCTTCCCTTCTTATTGTCTGTTCAGAATAGCAGGCTTTGCCACTTCTCCGGAAGCGTGGATTTGAAGCATCCATAAGTACAAATAGGAAGAACAGCTGCCCTGAGCGATGCCTTACTCACTCTTCCTAGGGCAGAAATTCAAAGAGCTTTAACTGTCAGAAATGATGGATCACAAAGTGGCCAGACCACTGTGCATTTATTGCTCATAAGCTGCTTCTTGGAATTCAGTGTGGAGACAAAAGGCAGCTTCAACTCTGATATGAAGTTTGTGGGATAGGCAGAGGCCAGAGGCCATGCAAAACTGAAGCAGAAGGAGTGAGCTTGCTTCAACTAGTGTTCTCTCTCTCTCTCTCTCTCTCTCTCTCTCTCTCTCTCTCTCCCTCCTCTCCTCCCTCCTTCCTCCTTTCCTCCCTCCTTCTCCCCCTTTTCCCTCCCCCTCTTTCTGATTTATTCTAGCTCAAGCTCTTGGTCTTCACTCCTCATCTCACCCAGGCTGGCTTTGAACTCATGATCTTCCTGCATCAGCACTGGCATGGAAGGACTATAACTGCTTATCACCATACCCAGTTTCTCTCTTTAGGTCAGAGTAGAAATGCCCTTTAAATCTTGCCATTATCCTGAACAGATTCTTCTAAGAGGAAGAAAGCAGCAGCATTTGGATTTCCCCAGGACAATGTGTGTCTCTGGGTATTTACCAATAGCCAATAAAATAATCAAGAATCGGTTTGTGCAGGTCAGTACACTAAACTTATGCAGATACTGCTGCTTTTAGGGTCTCCTAAAAGCAAGCTGTCTCTCCAAATGTCTGGCTCTTTGATTAGCAGAGAAGATGACGTGACAGCCTCAAGAGGTCAAGAGACTACATCACTACTTGAGAAGCAGATCTTAACTGACATTCTTGCTCTCACCTACTAGATCCACACCCGTGAACAAGTCATGAGACTATTCAATTTGGAGGCAAAAAGAGACTAATAACTTCTACCTCACAACATTGCTATGGGACTCCCATGACACAACATCTCTAAAAATACCCCTCAGGATTTAGTATCCGTCTGTTACTGCCAAAAAGTAATTTAACAAATCACTCCCCTCAAACATGGCAGCTAAGGCAGCTCTGATTTGCAACCATCTAATCCAGGCTGAGCTCGCCTGACTTAGGTAGACAGTGACAACCTCATCTGGCTTCATTGGCCTGGTTAAATTTAGATCATCCCATCTATATAAGGTTCCATGATAGAAAAGGTCTCTTGTCTACATGTTTCTCATCTTTCTTCTGGAAAAATCATTCTAGGCCAGGTCTGATGACCTCATAACAATGAAAGACAAAAGAAAACAAAGCCCATCTGCTAGAGCATGTCTCTATCCTTGGCTCCTGCCATGCCTATAGCATCTCACTGATGGACAAAAATGGACAGTCCACAGTAAGTGAATAGATACAGGAAGAAATGAAGCCAGGCTCAAAACATACTTTTAAATATAAAAGTCATTAGTGCTGATGCACATTAGACAAAGAATGGGCAGAAATCTTGACTACTCCATTTTGATAGATTCTACTGGTCGTTCCCTTCTATAACCAACACTTGCCAGTCACTTAAGTCCAGGAAAATTATTCGACATTGAGCAAACAGGGCACTATATTGGTCTGATGGACCAAGATTTAAGTCCTTGCTCTATAAGTTTGGCAATAAATCATCTTTGGTAAATCATTTAATGGCCATAAGCCTTAGTTCCTTTGCTTTCCAGGTGATTTTACTCAGGATGATGGTTGTAAGCAACATTTGTGTATTAGCCATGTTAAATTTAATGAGAATCTCTAATGAGCTCATCTCAAATTCCATATTTGTACATCACTCATTCCACACATATACTTGGATATCCTGCTAACATATGAAACTGTACATATCAAGAATGAACTTCTAATTTTCCCTCTAAATATCTTCTCCCTCTATCCTTTTCCTATTCGGATTAGCTAACATTTCCATGTCTCCAGCTAACTGGAAACAAAGCCTTATTATTATCCTTTTATTAAACCCAGTATCTGATTTAACAGATATTTCAAAGCAGTAAGAGGTGATTCTATTTTGGGAGGAGGATTGATGTCAATACAGAAGGAAGGACAAGCAACACGAAGGTTGTTTGATAAAGCCTCAAGCCTCATTATATATATAATTCTTGGGCTGACAATGCTTTCCAGAAAAAACTCCAGTCCTAGGCATGAGAACCCTCTATTTTTATTGTTGGTCAGAGTAATCCAAATGACTCCCAAAACAATATAGGCTACTGCTGTTGCTTGTGGTTGCCTCTCAAGTTGAAGATAAGTCCCCATTGCCTAGACAAAGAGCACTTAGGACAGAGGCTTTAGATTATTCTAGATGGAGCTAAGATGAAGCCTTCTTCCTATGGTCTAGTATCCACAGAAAGTACTCTGCAAGCTAGCTACCAAGGGAACTAAATAATCAATTAGTCCTGCTCCACTGTGATGCTTATGAAGCACTGACCAGCATGTCAAGATACCTCTAAAGATACAATTGTGTCACTCACATCTTGGCAGTAACCAACAGCTCTCTAATTGAACTTAAGGACCATTCAACAGATGGGAAATCATGACTGGTACTTGAAACCTAGCCAACTCTTCAGGGCCAGAGAGATCATATATCCTAGAAGAAATCCTACCACTGCCGCTTTACTAGACCAATATAATTCCTAACTATAGTCTAAAACTTAATTTTCTACAAGCTTCTTTTCACACCAAATGGTGGCTACTACAAAAACCCACAACTAGACGAAAAGCAAAGTTCATGGGGAGCCCAGGTGTAACGTATACATCTTCAACACAACTACTATTCCCAAGGCTCAAGGACATCAGTGAAGAAAAAGTGGAAAGACTCTAAGAGCCAGACCAGAAAGTCTGGTGAGACTCTCTCCTAGCACTCACAACCTAAATAAGACCTGAACAACAGCAATCCCCATAGTCAGACCTATGTGTAAGAAGGGGAAAATATCATGGAGTCCCACCCCTAGACAAAGAAGTACGTGCAACTTATGACTGCATCAGCTCCCTAATTGGTCATTCCATACAAAGTTTCCACACTGAAATCGTGTACATGTAAACAACAAGAACAGCCTCGCAGGTCATACTTTGATGGAGTGGAATGGGTAGGGGAGAGATTGTGAGGAGGAGACATGGGAGGGGTTGGAGAGAAGAAAGAGAAGGGGGAGATGATATATTAATATTCTAACTTAAAAATACATTAAAAGTTTACTGTTATTTTAAAACAAAAAGGAAAATATCAAAAAATATATCCTAAATATAGCCTCCTTTCTTCAAGTCTCCTGCTAGGGCTCTTGTGCAAACTACATAGCCTTTATGGATTATTGCATACATTTCTCTGCATGCCTTCAATTGAGCCATCAGCCAGGCCAAGTTAGATCATGGGTCATTTCTGCTGGGACCTTTCCATTGCTTCTTATCTCACTCATTACAAGATGTAGATTCCTTATAGGGCAGACCCGCCTTCACGGCCACAGCTCCCTGTGCTGTATTCCCTCTATTCTTTCTTCTATAGGCACCTATAGTTCTGTCACTATTCTCCAGACTTTTGCATGTTTACTTTCTCCACTCTGTGATGTTGTTTCTCTCAAATTCTCATTCCATTCCTTTACTTGCTCTACATCTATTCAAAGACTAACTTCTGTTAAGGCTATCTTAGCCTATCTTCTTCCCCCTGCTTTATTTTTCCCCTGTGCCTTATCACTAACTACTGTACTGAGCTTTATTTATTTATTTCACTTTTTTTTAATCAGGTAGCAGATTATAAGGTCCCTACAAAGTAGAGTTTTGTACATAACTCATATTGTTCGACTCCTTGAGCCTAGACTATCGTCAGGCCCATCATAGATGCTCAGTATATATTTGTTGAACCAACAAACAAGGATAATAGGAATACAATGCAAATAAAGCAAGACAGTGAATGTAAAAATGTACCACCGCCTCTGTTGCAGGCATAGTAAAAGCTCGGGAAATAATAGTACAAAATAAACAGCAAATTGAGTCAGAAGCCCTAGCATGCCAAGTCTCACCTCTGATTTCACACACTGTGGTTTTACTAATATTTCCCAATATATCTTTTTACTGGAGCTAAAGTATGCCCCCTCTCTCCCTCTCTTTCTCATACCTGGAACACAGCAGATGTTCAATACAGTTTTATTCAATCAAAGGAAAAGTAGATAAGTTTGTACTGACAGTGACTGCCAGGATTTTCCCTCTGGAGTTAAGGGTCTGAATGGTTGCTCTGAGGAAGGAGAAGTGGGGACCTTGTACCATGGTCTGACTCAGTCAGCTACAAGATATAATTCCCAGTAGGATCTACACATTTCTGACTTGGATGGATGCATATGGACTTCCCTACAAACATTCTTTCCAATCTCCACATGGCCCCCAGAACTCTTTTGCTTAGGGGTGCTGATCTGTTTATATTTGCAATTATTCCCCCAAACAATAGTAACAGCCATAACAAGAAAAATGTTTGTCTGTAGCGTGCATTTCCTCTTCAACTCACACAGTAGACAGGCATGATCCATCCTCTGGACGGAAGATTGACTACTGAGTGTTTCTAAATGTACTTGAAGAGGCTCCAGCATGATTTTCTGAATTTTGCAAAGACAAAAAGAAAAAAAAATCACAGTACATCTGTGAACAGCATCTCCCTTCTCCATGATGCAGAAAAATACCACCAGAGACTTTTCAACACCATTCCCCCAAATTTTAATGCTTAAAAAGCAACAGTGGCTTGAGCATGTTCTCATTTCTTACTACATAAGAAATGTACCAGCCTCGCGTCTCTCGCTCACCTGGCCCGTGGCAGGCACTCATCACTACAATATACATTTATAGAACATCTGCTTGCGTTTCACACTGGACCCGAGGCTTCAGTAAACAGACATGATCACAGGAGAAGCTCAATAATCCTAACAGGAAATGTTACAAGGTGGTGTGTGATTAAAGGTCCAGCAACGGCATGCAGACAATACACGTTTTCAGAGTTCATTAGTGATCGGCCCCAGAGGCAGACATCTCTAGAGAAAGCTACATGAAAGAGGTAATACTGAGTTAGAGGCTTAAGAAAACAAAGATTTGAATAGACAAAGAGCATTTTTTTTGTTTCGTTTTGTTTCTTTTAAGAGAAAATCAACATAAATACAAGGATAGGAGAAAGACAGGCTTGTGAGTTTGGGGATCAAATTTTCTATGTGTTTTACATAAAAAAGTATCATTAATAAAAGATCAAGCATAAAGTCTAGGATCTTCTGCTAGCAATATCTCAAATGTAAATGTTATTAGTGCTTTTAAAAAGTTGTATGAGATGGTTAGACTAACACGTCTTTTTAAAGGTATAGAGCATCTCAAGACTTTTTGCCAAGTGTAAGGTACTTCATGGGCATTATCTCCTGAGATTTCCTTCCTAGACCTGACTCTGATGGCCAGTGGGTGTGGCCTCACAATCAATAAGATGGGCTGACAGTTCCCCCTCCTTTAGCTGCTGTAATACCCCTAGATTTCCTAGGACTTCCCCCAATCTCTGAAGACCATAAAGAGGTTCTCTCCTCCTCTGCTAAATTCCAAGCAGCTTTGTAATAGTGGTCCTTCCTGGAGGCAACGACTTGCCATGTATACCCATTTTTTAGACTGAGAACCTCTAGCTATTCTGCTACAAAATATCCAGAGCCCACTTTAAGGTTCATCGTTCATGCCAGATTAGAACATGCCTGGCCCTTTCTAAGGGCTGAGAGATGAACAAAAAGAAAATCTTCAGTATGTCTTCAGTAGTTCTTAGCACCAATGAGAGTTACATAGCCACCTGTGGCAAAAACATATCTGTTTATTTTCTTGGGGTCAGAGAAAAGAGAAACGTCTAAGTGCTTTCGGTATTAGATCCTTACTGTGAAATTATTGGTCACAATAAAGGCCCCAGAACAGTTTTGACCACTAACTTTTTTCATGGTAACCTAGTGGAAATTGCACATTAGTCTTAGTTTTTAATTTGAACACGAAAACTTATCCACTAGTGTCACTGTCATACAACTGAAATAGGAAAAGCCACATATGTAATGGTCTAACCCAATATATTGCTAAAATTTTAATTATCTCTGAACCAATCTAGATAATATAAACCCAGCCTGGATAAACATATAAACAAACTCTGCATACAGGACGTTGAATAGGCAAAATACTTTGATGTTCTACATTTCAGCTCTAAATTTCAATGAACCATGTCAGATATTATCTCAAGTCAAAAACAACAACAACAACAACAACAACAACAACAACAACAAAAACAACGAATCATTTGGCACCAAACTACATATATTTTTCACATTAGCAACTGAAATGAAAGTTTCTGGTCATGTCATGTGATGTAGACTCACATGATATTTTACTGAGGCAAGACCTGTGGGAGGACATGTGATGTTTGGAGAAAGTATAAATAAGACTCAATGGACAGTGACAGAATGCTTTCATAGCTAGCCTTGCAACACTTCATTGGTCTGCTGGTCTTTACTTCATTGAAAGACGTGCTGATTCAGCAGAGGCCTGGTTGTTTCTGCTGGATTGTGAAACCGCTGCTGATTTGTGTTTGGTATCCTGACACTACTGAACTATACTGCTGGGATCCTGACAACGGAGGTTGGACTCACCCTCAAAGAACTACTTCTAAATAGGACCACATACCCTTGTCCTATTTACTCTTTTCTCCCCTACCTTTGGATGGTGGGCTGGAAGGGGGGTTGCAGCATTTGAGAACCCTTATTAAAAGTAGGTTTTGAGGCATCCTAACTTGAACCTTCCTTCTTGTTAAACTTCTTATGGTCTGTTGGTTGTATCATGGGTATTCTGTACTTTCTGGTTAGCATTCACTTGTCGGTGAATGCATACCATGCATGTCCTTTTGGGTCTGGGTTACCCCACTCAAGATGAATTTTCTAGTTCTATCCATTTGCACACAAATTTCATAATGTCCTTTAAGACCCCTGGCACATATGTAGCAGAGGACTGACTGCCTTGTCTAGCCCCAGTTGGAGAGGAAGTGCCTAGTCCTCTAGAGACTTAATGCCCCAGAGAAGGGGCATAACATACCCCTCTCATAGAAGAAGGGGAAGGGTATGGGGTAGGGAACTCTAGGAGGGAGGGACTTGGAAGGTGGAAACATTTGGGACATAAATAAATAAAATAATTAATTTTAAAAAGTGAAAAATAGAACTCAGAATATGAAGACACATTTCTGAATGTAGTACTTATTATATCTTAGAGCACATACGTCTCAATGTAAACCTAGTGAGAAATTAAAAATTTGCTTAGTAAATGGTAACGTTTCAAACCATTAAAAGAGGTGGGTTTTAGAAACTCTAAGCCCACAAGCAACAACAAAATGTAACCTTCATTTCTTCTACTACAGTACACTAAGATCTTTTTTCTGATTAGTCATGGCCAGCCTATAAAATGATAGCATTGAGATACACCGGGTTGGCTAAGCTCTCGCATTGGAAAAATTAAGAGTGGAACTAGCTCGTGCCAGTTCACACGAGACTGATCTTCTATGCTTCTTCTCCTGACCTTTCTTCTACTGGAGCACACATTATTCACACTGAGACTTCATTATTTTATATGTTCCCATAAGCTAGGCACATAAAACCTACAATATATTGTGTCTCTGTTCAAAGTAGAGTATTCTGGCTTCATTTTTTTTAAAAATGGAAGTAAGCCTCAATTTTCAGCAATTAATTACTTCTAGTGATATTTCCATAGTGGGCCCCTTGATACCCATGAAAGAAAGGTCCAGGTTGGTTGTCACCAAGGTGAACAGATATCTCATTTGCCAAATAATGTCTTTGGGTACTGAGGTGTCTGGTGTTTCCATCATAACTCCAAAGGGAATAGAATTCATCCCAAATGGCTTAGAGGTCTATATGAAGAGGTTACCAACAGCTGAACGAGTAAGGATACTTAGGTACTCAGGGTTTAGTTACTGATAAAAGCCATTTGTCTTCCAGAGCAATGTGGACTAAGGAACAAGTGGTAGAGTGAAAGTTATCAGAGCCCGGGAATAATTGTCACAGTAAGAAAGAACTAATTCACAGATGCAGTACACTAAAGCAAGAAAGAGATCTCATGGCTTCTCTTTTCCCAAATCCTCTGGTCTCTCGATGTACCGCCTACTGACCAAATCCAAGCAAAGGCCAAAGACTAAAGAATCTGGTGAGTGTGGTTTGAACGAGATCATATAGGTGGAGGCAAAGCAGAGAAGAGCAGACCGTGACTTTCTAAGCTAGTTCAAGGGTCCATGATGCAAATAATGGATAAACAAAACATCAGTTTATTTACACGCCTTCAGTTGTACCTTCTATCTACAGAGGCGGAAGTGTTTTTTAATAAGAATAAAAACCCTTTTCAACATTCCACCATCTGATGTACACATAAAATACTGGTGTAGATAAAATGGCCGTGGCCTGAATACACATTGGGGTTTTTTAATGTGTTAGTAAATACAGTCCTTGGTTGTTCCCGGAGACGATTATGCATCATCAACTGACATAAAAGGGAGTGTAATGTCATCTTCAATTGCTGTTCTAAGAAATAGGATGAAATTATGAGCAATTAGGAAAAGAAATACTGTATCCCTACGGCAGCTCAGTTTTTACTGAAAATCCTGTTGGACTGGTTCTGCCAGCCACCACATAAACCTTTGAGGCCTACGCCCAGGCAGAGGGAAGAGTTATGACTTGGGAGGATGTTTCCATGGTAAAGCTGTGGGGAATTTAAAGCCCTGAAGTAGCTTGGAGCACATCAATGGCACAAGGTCAATGAAGAAAGCTGTTCTAAACATGAGGAGTGTTTACAAGCATTCTGTAAATGTGATTTAGAAAACTCTTATCTCAAAGATGCCAATATTTAAGATAACAAATGACTCCCGAGAAAAGCAAAAGCGGTCCCCTTGAGGGAATCGTGTGCTAAGAAAATTCAGATCTAGATCTCAGAAAATGGGAATCAGGGCTGTGGCTCCATTCTAAACAAACAGTATCTGTCTTCAGAAGTAGATTTTCAATTTGGGCTTGACCATAGATGATGACTCTGTGATGCCAATCAATTAACTTTCTCCTTGGAAAAAGATCACAGTCTTTTTAAGATGCATTTGTTCTAACATTGAGTAAAGCCTAGTATTGACCTCTGAAATATCACTGAAAGAGGGCTTGGGCTGTTCATACTATGAAATAAAGTACAATCCTTCCACCCTGGCATTCAAGACCTTAATCCATCTTTGCAGCCAGGCTTCCTAGAGTTCCCCCCACAAACCTAATTTAGTCCCTCTGTCACTGATTTTATCATTTCCCCTACCACTTACCTTTATTTTTGTTGATAATCAGTATTTGTCCTTCGTGATGACCTTCCATATTAAACATTTACTGACCTCAGCAAACACTAATTAGTCCATCTTTTGAACACAATGTTTAATTTCTCAGTGTAAATGGGGCTTTATTCCACCTTGAATTACATTCATTTACACTGTTGATTACTGTTGTCTTCAATGGCGGAAGTTCCTCTCAGAGAATTTACCCCCTTTGTAAATCCTGAGGTATCTAGTATAGACTATAAAGCCTTGTACTTGTGGCTCTGGCCAAGGTGCTGAACTAGCCTGATGTTACTGGTACTAGTCAGGATGAAGCAACAAATCACACTTCCTTAAGTGAAAACAATCTCAGGACTTTCCATCCCACCAAATCAGAGTTAAAAATAAATCCTTTCAGCATGTTCAGAGAAGGTGTTTCTGCACAAAGGGAACTCTATACTCTGGATGCTTTTCTCAGCCTATGAGATGGTTAACTCCAGAAGGCATTTTCCAGCCCCTTTAAGCCTCTCCAAAAGTGACTTCACTCATTCTCACAGTATAAAATTCCTATATGCTGATATTTCTAAATATAAACTCTTAGATCACACTTCCCTCCAAAAAATCCAGTCCTATATTTGTCTCCTAAGTACATCCACCTGGATGTCCCAAAGACATCTCAAGTTCAACGTGACTTATTTGAAATTCACAATCTCCTCCTCGTTCCTACTCTTCCAACTCCTCTTCATTCCAAATACCCATCTCAGGGAAGAGCGTCTTCATCAATCATGCTTCATCTTTCAAAGTGTCACCTGCATGCCTGTGGAAGAGACTACAAGGGGAAGAAGTGCACCTGGTCCACACCCCCACGGAGCCCTGCCTCCATTCTCACACTCCTTTAAACATGATCCTTCCACTGTTCCTCCTAATACATTTCATGGCTGTCATCACTTAAAAAGCAAACTTGAGCTCCAAAATATGCCAATAAGGGCCCTTTATAACCTTGCCCAAGCTCCTCTCCAATTGCAGTCCCCATGAGTTCTATTCATTCAGAATGTCACATTCCCTCTATCTAGATAGAATATTCTCTCTCACTTTAGCCTTCTCTGCAAAACAAATTCCTACTCATTTCCACAGACTTAAATATCACTTCATTTTCACAACCTGTTTCTGATTGACTTTTTCCATCCCTAACCAAGGAAGTCTCACAGTTGTTTTCAATCATCTCCATCTTATCCGTGGAGAGTGTCTATGTGCCATGTACCTTGCAAGGTACTGGCAGAAGAGGGAAGATCAGCAGACACATTGGTCTTTGATATCCTCCACATAATGCACATTTATGTATTAGCTGCTGCCCTCAAAACACCTGACAGAGCAACTTAAAAAGAGAAATTTTCACTTTCAACATCTATGTTTGTGTGATGTGGTGTATGTGTTTAGCAGATATGTGTATGAAGGTGTATGTGCACATGTGCACGAGGACATCAGAAGTTGATATCAGTTGTCTTCCGTTATTGTTTTCCATCTTTTATATTGATGTGAGGTCTATGGTTGAACCAATAGGTCACAAGTTCAGCAATCTAGATAGACAGTTTGCTCTGTGGAGACCTGCCTCTGCCTCACAGGTACCTGCCAGGACTACAGGTACCTGCTATACCCATCCAACAATTAAGTGGGTGCTGGGAATGTGAACTCAGCAAGTGTTTATCTTCTAAACCATTTCCCCACCCCTTGAAGAATACATTACTTTGATTGTTGCTTCAGATGATTTAGTCCAAGATTTCTTTGCTTAGGCAGAACAGCATGGTCATGAACATGTGGTGGAGAGGGCCACATAGTCACCTGGTCATTAGAAAGTAGACAGAGACAGGCTCACAACAAAATAAGCCTGAAGGTTACACCCCCAGTGGTCTAAGTTTCCAGAATCTTAAAATAATGCTACCATGAGGAATAGCATGTTCAACACATGAGTTCAGAAGACAAATTAATTAATTAATAATACTTCTATTAGGTTTCTATTGCTGTGATAAACATCATGATCAAAAGCAACTTGGGGAGGAAAGAGTTTATTTGGCTTACACTTCCATATCACCATCCATTATCAAATAACATTATAGCAAAAACTCAAGATAGAATATGGCTAGCTCAGCCTGCTTTCTTATGCCATCTAGGGCCACTTGCCCAGAGTCACACAACCCTCTGTTATTTGGGTCCTTCCACATCAATCATTAATAAAGAAAATTCCCTACAGATTTGCCTATAGGCCAGATTTGTGAAGGAACGTTCTCAATGAAGATTTCCTCTTCCTGGATATATGTCTAGGTCTGTGTCAAGTTAAGAAAAGTCAACCAACACGCCATGACATTATGTAGTAACTTTAGTATGTCTCGTTCACTCTTACCCTCACAAACCACTGAATATTTGACAAGATGAGTTTGCAACTTGCTTATTTCTGAATCCTCAGCAACTATTTGCTGTGTTCTGGTTATTTGCATCTGAACAAATGGTACCTAAAACATATGTATGTGTTCAGTGGATATGTAATAAACACCCATTCATCAAAGTAAATGGCTGGTTCATTATGCAATTAATTTCCTGAATTCTCAAACACAACACAACTTGGTTTTACAAGGATTATATATTCCTTATATGTGGTGACAAAGCAGACCTGCACAGACATTTTCTTGGTCCCTCACAGGGAAAACTGGTTGAATAGAACTCAGATATCCCTGTCTCTAGAACCAGATCACATCCAATTGTGACTCGTGGTGGGAAAGGCATTCCAAAAGGAGAAAGATGAAGCCAAGAAAATGGCACTAAATTGATATGATATCAGAGATGGGGGCTGGGGTGGAAAATGGGGAAAACACATGGAGCCTCAACATCCTGAATGGGTTAGGAGCTAAACATAGAATTGAAACACCAATACTCATGCCCTAATTTTCTATTTTATAATTGGATTGCCTTAGGCAAGCCACCTAACTTTTCTGGCCTGTTCTTCTTCATTTGTAATTTAAGGATAATGAAAGCTACCTTATAAGATTATTGAAGGAATCAAATCAGATTTTGAATATAAAATATGGTATGATTATTAAAAGACAGGCTTCAGGCTCTGGTAGATATGGTTAAGCCTACTAATTGTGTGACCTTAGGCAAGCATCCAAAACTCTTTGGGCTTTAGTTTATCTGTGAAGGGTGTGATTTTATAATTTAGCATAAAATGAGATAACGCATCCAGTATCCAACTTAGTACCTTATACAAAGTTAGTACCTAATTAATAATTGTTTTACAGTTCTTAATAACATGTAAAATCTCCTACAAATAGAAGAGTGCGCCCTTCAGATTGAGGAAAAAGATAAGGGTCACTACCAAGTGTTCTGCTCATGAATAAGCCATCCCCGAGGGTGAAAAACAAGATCATATCCAGAAATCAAAAAGTATTTGAAGTTTGAAATCCCTGGCAGATGGACTGAGGATGGGGAAGGCCATGAGATGGAGAGACCAGCACCTACAAAGTAAAGCAAGGGAAAGGGAGTAACTCCATTATCAAGCCACACGAGAAAGGAATGAACTGTGTGCCAGGGTTCACAGCTAAGGTCACTGAGGGACTAGGATGGAGCTCTGAAGCTGGGATCCTAGGAGGACATCTAGGCAGAAGGAACAACATGAACAAAACTGATATTGTACAAAGGTGATAAGCATGAGATAAGGTAAAATGAAGATCACACACATACACACACCCCTGCCAAATAAGCTAATATGTCTTTTGGCTCTTTGTCAAGAACAAGGAGACTTCTGCCATGGTCAGGTCTTTTGGCCTTCCCTGAACAGAAGACATAGAGGAACTGAGTGTACCTATGATCTTTTACCACCAAACCTTACCACAGAAGTCTTAGGTAAATAAGAGAAGCAGCAACTGTCTTCAGATGATAACATCTACACAAGTGATAAAGCAAATTCTCAATATATAAGGGACTTGGCTACATACAAATGGGTTACCTGGATACACTGTGAGTCAAGGCTGGGTGTCACTTTTCACAGCTAAAACCCCCTGAAACAGCTTACATTTGCTGATACATCATCTCAAGTGGTCATCATGAGTATCATTAGTGTGGCCAGGTTCCTAGCAGGAGGATATACATAAGGCTTAGCACAGCTCTAACTGTTATTCCTGTGGAGCTCTCTGGGTATACACGGACTCACCATCTCTTTTCTCCATTTTCCACATCGAGAGTAGAGGTACAGGCTTTCATTCCACTCTTCTTCACAAGAGTTAAACATCCTTTTCCATGTCCCCTTGGTTCCTATCCTCAAAGAAATTATCCCTGTTGGTCACCATGCAAAGGACCCTCTGCTGGGGAATCTTCATTCCATCGCTAAATCTTAGCTCTAATGGATTTCCCATTGATCTTACTTCAGTCCAGGCATAAAACCCAGAACTCCATGCAGTGCGGTTACTCCTTAAAATATCCTTATAAATCTTGGCCCCCGTATTCATTAATTACAGCCCAGCCACGACTCTGGCCGTTAGTTCTGGGTGGCAACTTCATTTATTCCCACATTAAATGCTTTATTTCCATGGAGCTATTTCAGTCTTGCTTCATTACTTAGCTTCTCACCATTAAACTTCTCCAGGCATGTCATGCAAGCAATTTGTTAAAAACAGAAGCCCATCCTCACCATACATTTTTAAAATGTAGATAAAACATCCAACTTATTCTAAAACTTTACAGTAAACAGGATAAGCAGATGGAACAGCTAAATATTTACCGAGTCTTTACTATATCTTGAATGTGATAAGAATAGTTTGGACGCATTAGTCCGTTTAATTCATAGGTGATTCTATAAGCAAATAGTACTGTCTTTGTTCTATCAAATGAATATTTAAAAGATTAAGGAGGCAGCTGAAAGTAAGCAGGTAGAGACACCACTAAAATTCAGTCCTTCTTGATACCGAAATTCAAATTCTTATTTTCCGAAGTACGGTGACAAATTCCCACACTTTAACTGTTAGCTTGATAAAGCAGAGTATCAATACACATCAAAAACCAAACACACTATTTTGGATTTAAAGAGACGTTTTAAAAAAAAAAAACTTGATTTAATTCCCTTTTTATATTTAGCAGATGAGCTCAGGGTCTTCAGGGGCAAGGCAATGTTTCCAGGGTGACCAAGCTCTTAGAGACAGAGCAGAGCCTATGCCCCAGGCCTCCCACTTCTAGAATATCCCTGCTCTCTCTCAGAAATGCTGCTGTCCAAATGTCCTATTATACCAGAATTTGCTTTCCCTTGGGTACCGCTGAGAGCAGAAAGGCCTGTAGAGTGGTGTTAAGTGAATTGAATGTTCCTTCTGCAAATGAAAATGAGAAGCTAATTTGATTCCATAATCACTCTCTCCGATTAAAGCTGCCTCTTTCCTCCCCCAGCCCTTGCACCTCTGACATCCCTCACTGGTGACCTGAAGTATTCCCTGTATAGACTAAATGTGTCTGTTCACACATCTGTCCTGATCAAGAACCTTAATTCACTTTATCCTATAAGCACCAGCAACTCCAGCTGGCCACATAGGTTTGGAGGCCTGAAATGCCACCCTTCTTACTGAAAAGAGCCAGCAGGGTCTACTGTTAAATGGCAAAGCTATGGCCCAGGGGGCACATAGTCAAATATCACAGATGTCAGATTTCTTTCACAGAGAAGTCAATAGGCTTAGGACATGCCGCATCTGAAAGGAACGCTACAAACTGGTGAGTCAGAGGGACCGACACCTTCTGACTGGAGTAACGGCTCCATATCTGCACCCATCTCTATGGATGACTATGGATCCCATCTCTCTGACAGAAAACAGGATCCTGGGGAGGGGGGTGTGGTTTCCTACTGGGACATTTCCAATGAAGGAAAACAGGCCCTGCATATAGGGCATAGTTTCTGAATGGATGAAACTAACACTTGGGGAGTTCTACTGTTTACTATGTAGCCCACGATCAGGTAGTCCTACCACTATCTATTAGAGATGAGCAATACATCTGATTGTTCCTGAATCAAAGGAAAAAAGTAAAGGTATTGATTTCAGCATTTCCATCATTACCAAGGGCCACCTATGCGGTGGTGATAGAGGTTATCCCACATCCATCATCCTCTCTATCAACAACATCAGTGATAGCATCGTGGTACATTTCAGGCTCAACAAATGCTGTGCAGTAGCAGCTAGAGTTCTGGGCACGCAGGTCTGCTTTCAGGCACTGAGATGTCATGGGAGGGATAGTAAGACGGCTTAGTAAGTAAATTCCCTGCCATACACCGTGAGTGTCTGGATTCAGATTCCATATAAACCCTGAGCCCACATAAAAAGTCAGGCATGGCAGAATACAGTTATGACAGGCAGAGACAGGTGAGTCCCTGAAACTCATTGGCCAGGGAGCCTATCTGAGTTGGTGAGTTTTAGATTCTTTCTCTAAACCTAAAGATTGAAAGACACCGGACATCCACCTCTGACTTCCATACCTTGTGCACACACATGAATACCAAACTAACAGCTATGTATACCCCCATTACACCCATACATACATACACACATACATACATGCATACATACATACATTCATACATATACATACATACATATACATACATACATACATACATACATACATACATACATACAATTGTGCGACCTTTAGCAGATCTATTTTCTCCCTGACCCTAACCATCTTTACAAAGAAAGGATTGAACCCACAGTCTCCAAAGATTTTTAATTTCATCTTTAATAAAGTCTTTGATGTATGCTTTATGAAAGAAACACAAATTCTACAGAACATCACCTGGATTCTGTTGGAGAGAACACGAAGCTCTATAGTCAAGAAATGACATCAGAAGTTAGAGCTCCTAAGTTCAATGCTGTTTTGAATATTGTTAAGGAAGAAAGACACTGATTCTTTAAGCCTTCAGATCATGTAGCCGGAGCCATTTAGACCTACTGAGGCTGTGCGGGCTAGTTTTTAGGTTAACACAGGCTAGACCCATTTGGGAAGAGAGAACCACAACTGAGAAAATACTCCCACTAAATTGTCCTATGGGCAGGCTTTGTAGGGTAATTTCTTACTTTGTGATTGATATGGGAGGGCCCAGTCCATTGTTCATGGTGTCCCCTTCAGGTCCTGGATAGTAGAAGAAAACAGGCTAAGCAAAGTCACGAGGAGCAAACCAATAAGCAGCACTCGTCCACAGCCTCTGCATTAGTTTCCGTCTCCAGGATCGTGCCTTGAGTTGCCGCCTGCTCTGACTTCCCTGGAACATGGATTACAAGCTGTAAGAGGAAATAAATCCTTTCCTCTCTAAGTGATCACAGCGCTTTGTCACAGCAATAGAAACTCTAACTAAGACAGACTAATTGCAAGAGATGTAAATATATCCATGCATGTGCATCTGTAAATAGGTGTGTGCATGCATATTAACCGAGCACAGCCATCCCTCATCCTTTGTGGATATAATTCCTGGTGGCCTCAATTCACATCGAACTTTTCTTCTTCTGTACTCACTGGGTCCCCTGAGAAGAGACCCAATTCTGTCCTCCCCCCTCCTTCTCATCGCCGCAGAGACTCTCGGCACACGTGTGTGCGTGCACCAGTGCAGGTGCGACTGTAAGTCACTTTGTAAAATGTCAAGTGTGATCTAGCCACTCATTAATAACGCCCAGCTCTGCATTTCTGGGTAAATAACTAAATTGCCATCTCTCCTTGCGTGCGTTGTCACTTTGGTACTTCAAGGGATCAAAATGTGGAAACGTTCAGTTCTTTAAAATCTGATCTTCAAAGGGGAAAAATTGACATGATTGCTCAGTACCATTTTTTTCCCCCTATCCAGGCTTCGAATTTAAAAATGTAATTTGTTTTTTTTTTATTTCCTGGTATCACACATTATAATTGGTTATAATTAGGAATAAATTGCTTCAAGGAATGAGGAAAGCATCCAATTGTGTTAAGAAGAAATGTGCCTTTAATGTCAAGGCAGCCCCAGAAAGCATACTTATTCACATTAAGTCCAGAGATCAGTGGTTGGAAACTGAAAGTTTCCCTAAGGGAGGGCTGAGAGCCAGCTGCAAGGGCATTTCAAGGAGGGAGACGAAGTGTAAACCAAAGGACCGAAGGATTCAGATTCTCGGGCTGTAATGTAAGAGCTAGCTGAAATGAAGTCGAATGTCAAGCTTTTTTTCTCAAAAGCTCAGCTAAAACTGGAGGCTTTATCAAAGGAAGTACTGTGTAATACTGAAAAACTCTAGAAATATTTAAATTAGCCAAGAATATTTTGTGTCCGGAAAGCAGGATTACAGCCATGGGTGTTGAAACACACCCAAAAATGGACAGAAACTCTGGTTCATAAAACTCTTTTCCATCATTATGTGTGTTTCAGAGGCAAAATGTTAGTTTTGAACCAGAGGCTGTAGGACCTAAGAATAGGGAAGTATGGGAAGAGGTAAAACTGACAGACAGACAGACAGACAACTCCGTGTCTGCATCCACGTGCCATGCTGTAAGTGAATATCCGCTCCTATGGCTTTGTGCCCCATAAATCCCTAGCTAATAAGGTGCCTGTGACAGAGGCGTTCTTTAATAACTTCTAGGGTACAGTAATTGATGGCATATCCAGCTGGTTGCTGCAATCAGATATAAATTAAATCATCTTTATTGTTTTATGTTTTCTCCAGTTCCCAGCCCCCAACCCTGCCCAGTCCTGTTTCCAGTCTCTCTTAACCAGTCCTGGGAGAAGTGTTCACACCACTATCATGTAACAGGAGCTGGAGGGAGAGAGAGCAAAGAGGACTGAAGACAAGATGGAAGGATTTCTCACTTCCCTGAGCCGGAGATGCATCCTGCTTTGAGGTTGTTGTTTGTTCAAGTGCTCTTCGGTCGTTCTCGAATTTCCTTAACCCACCTTCCTCACAGATCTGTCTTTCATTTCCAAATCATGGCTTGAAGGCCTCTTAGGCCAAACTCTGTGCTAGTTACTGGGTACAAGCTGATTAAAATAAGATTGTCTCTAGGAGGTTAGGGGGGAGAACTACGTTCCATAAGCCTGCAGTAAGGATGGCGAAGATGGAGGAGAGACAGATACAGGGTGTTGTGATGAGAGGTGACAGGCGCCTCAACAGAAATACTAAAACAGAGGACAGAAAAGGATAAGATGATTGCAATTCAAATGAGAGAACGCCAGGGCAGGATTATGGATGCTAATAGAATTGAGGTTAGAAACCCATGAAATTCCTTCTTCTTTTAGGCCAGTGAGAGTGTCAAGGATGGTGTAAAGCAATCCATTAGCTCGACAGTTTATCCTGCAATCCCTCCTTTCCTCTGTGTCCTGAGACAATGGCCAATGCCAGCCATTAGGCATCTCAAAGCAGAGACACCTGTGTGGTTCACCCTGGATATTCCTCCATTGCTCACCACTGATCACCTCTCTCTTAATCACTCACCAAATAGTTTCCTAGATGCCTGTTAGGAGCCAGACCATGACCTGAAAACAAAGATATACACAAGAGGCGCATCCTACCTTTGAGGTAATTGATTAGTAAGCTGCTGTGAAGAGGTAAGGTCAACCACTGACAAGGGGATATGATAAAGCCCCACATGCCAGCACCAGAATACATAGGTCTACAGTCCTGGTTTTACCAATTACTAGCTGAATGACCCAGAGTAACTTACTGATCCGCCCCCCCCATGCCTTAGTTTGTCTATATAATGGGGATAATAAGAATTTACAATGTAAGGTTATTGGAAGGATTAAGTGATTGAATGAAGGCTAAAACTATATAGCCAAGGGCCAAGTGCTAGAATGTGTAAGCAGGCCATGCACAGCACACATGTTTCAGAATACTATTACGAGTATTGATAGGACAAGAAACAATGGGTATTGCAGGCACAGAGCGGGGAGCAACATGCATAGTGACAGAGAAGCTTCTCAGAGGAAATAGACCTCAGACTCCCTAACACTTAAGTCTTTGGTCATAGTTGCCTACTAACATATTTGACTGTTGTGTATAAAAGGCTAAGAAGAGGATTCAGCCAAGAGAGAAGAGCTTGGGCTAATGGTGACATTAAGAGGCCTTATTTGAGTAGTAGATACATGTGTCTGAGTAACAGGCACATGGCAAGGTCCTATCTTAATGCATTAGGAAAGCCTCCTACTTGAAGTGATCGGGAAAGTCAGTCTCCTGCATGCAATCTTTCAGTCTGTGCTTGGCTGAGAAGCATGGGCCTTGGGTCTAGAACCCTTCCTTAGCGAGAGATGAAGAGACCACATAGTCGGCGTGAGGCTCATCACCTCGGATGGAGCTGTCTTCCCCAGTTGCAGGTTCTGTTTATCTTCCTTCATTTGCTTAAGGATGGCACAGAGGAGAACTCCAGTCCTGTAAGGCACGCACCAGCTCGCCATTCTGCAACAGCTCCAGAGTGAACTGCTAGCCAGGCACAACAGAAGCTGACGTTGTTACCATCTCTCTGTTTTGTATTTTAACTTGCTAACTCCAGTACTGGGCTGCATTAAACAAAATATTTGAATGTCTATTTCAGAGCTGACACAGAGGCTGTCATTGCTCTCCTCTATGTAGTTGGACTCCTCCCCTGGCACTGATAACCAGTATAGAATTCTGCTAGACAAAAGTCCCTTAGCATCTTGCCTAAGGCAAATTACTATCTACATGCCTATCATTATTTGTATATAAACACTCTGTCTGTTATGATTTGAATCTGAAATGTGCCCCATGGCTCATGTGTATAACACATGGTCTCAAGTCGGGATTGCTATATGGGGAGGTGAAAAAATGCCAGGGCGTGGGCCAAGTTGAATGAAGTATGTCACTGGGGACGTGCCTTCGAGGGCTATACCTGGTCCCCATGACCTTCTCATCTATCTGTTTCTTGTGCACCATGTGGTAACTCGTTTTGTTCACAATATACTCCAGAAATATTAGAACAAGCAACCCTGTGGACGGTAATATTCGATACCTCACATCATAATAAACCACCCATTCTTTAAACTATTTAATTCAGGTAATTTGTCACGGTAATGAAAAGTCAGATTAATATGCTACCCATATTTGTTATTATGCTGACATTTGGCTACTTGATTGGCCTGGATGTTAAACAAGTTGCTAACCCTCCACAAATCTGTGAGGATATCTTGTTTCTTAGTTTGTATCTAGGAGGTTATAACTGAAATCTTAGGGTAGTTGATATCTTTAAGAGTCTATTCTCATCCAACACCTGTCAGTATAACTGACAAAATAAATATCCATTAACTGGTGGTTACAGTGATAACATATGATGATGACGATGATGATGATGATGATGGTGGTGGTGGTGATGACAATGACAACTATGACAATGATGACAATTGTAATAAAGATAAAGGAGGATGAAGAGGAGGAAGAAAAGGAGGAGGAGGAAAAGGAGAAGGAGAAGGAGAAGGAGGAGAAGGAGAGGAAGATAGTTGTGGCAATAACACAGGGTAAAAAACCACAATTTTTTTTTATAAATTCCCTTATGCAGTTTATCCCTTCCAAAGGATTTTGTGTGTCTAATAATTGACATCACTTCATTCAGCTTAGTATTCTCTGTAGGCTAAAAGTGTCACTTTTCAAAGAAATATAGATTAGACTCATTGTTGATTGCATTAAATGTGTGGGAGACAGACATGTTTGTTCACTCTGAATTCTTAAAATGCCTGGCTCAGACTCCCCAGTCATAGACCACAGCTCAGCAGACAAGGGCAAACAGCGAAGTGATCTGGATATGATCAGGTGGGACTATAAATCATGATGAGGGTTGAAATTGAATCAAACGGCGGCACCTGTGCACACTATTTCAAATGCAAGCAATGGGGAGAACATAGGCTTGTAAAATAAACTTAAGTTGCTGCCCACCAGACAACAATTCCTACTACCCCCCTGTATCTTGTACTCCTAGCTTCTAGGGACAATTTGGGGCAGGGAGGTGATTTTGAGAAAGTAGGTGGAGCTATGGTGGAGGGATAAGTGGGTACGAGGGGACAATGGTTGACTCTCTGAGTAGATGCTGCGTATCCTGTTAATCATTTTTAAGTTTTCTGAATACTAACAATTCTCTTCAATGTCAAAAAAAAACCAGAATCCAACCATTCAAGAGGAAATCACTAGGCTTAGTTGATGTGGGAAAATGTCTCCGTTCTTAGGTATGAAGCAGGATTAATGGTTCGTTAATGTGAAGCAGGATGATGAGAACGGGCCCTGTGTCTTAGACGTCCTAAATGATGTAAGAATGGCTGGAGGAAGCAGGCAGACTCAGAACAGGCATCAGAGCTAGTAAGGACTTATGCCATAGCTTTATGTACAGCTGACGTTGGCCCAGGCCCTAAGGAAGCCACAAGACAAAAAGAGAAGTAAGGGTAATAAGAGACTTGCAGACTTCCACTCTGGAATTCGTCCAGAGGGTTCCCATCCCTGCCACTCCTCCCATCAAACATATGCAAATGGAAATGGTAATAAACTCAGATAATGATAGAGTCAGCATTTAAACTCACCATAGAAAGCATAAATTACAGGGGAAGCAGTCACAGATACAAAGGCTGGATGCTTCATTGTTGGGAGAGAGGGTATTCTAATGTGCAGGTGCTAACTGGGTGTCTCAGGCCAGGCAGGGAGTCTCAGAGGAGGCTTCCTACAGGGCAACAAATCCTGAAGTTGGTCAGTCCTGCTGCAAAGCATGAGAGTTGCTCTAAGAGGCTCAGTGGCCCTTTTGCTATGCAGCTGAGTGATGATGCCCATACGCTGCTTGCTGAGTCACACCACCTCAGCTTCACAGGTTCCCCGGCTGCTGCTGGAGTCTTCTAGGCAGAAGCTTCTCCTGTACTGGATGCCTTGTCACACACTTCTTCCTCTAGATGAGCATGTGATTGCCTCTTTCACCTCCTTCGGCTCGATGCTCAAAGGTCCTTTTCTCCAACAAGGCTCACACCAGCTTCTCTATTTATTACTCCAGTTCTCTGCCCCTTACCCTTGTCTTGCCCATAGTATTTATCACCTTTTAATATACTATATAATTTATTTTTGTTACATAGTTTTCTTATTTATTACTATTATGGTTTACTACCTGTCTTCATCCAATAAAATATAAACTCCACGAGGGCAAGAAATTCAGTCACTGTTTTTCTTCCCACGACAACCCCTCCTCAAATACCTAGAAGAGCCTAGGACATGAGGGTGGTTATTAATTGAAGTTTGCTAAGCACATAGTTAAAATCTGCCTTCTTGGAAGAAGACACTTCTCTGTAGAGGTAGCTGCAATTCCAAGAGCTTAGAGCATTGCTGGCTCCAATACTCTCTCAGATCTGTACTATGTCACTGGCACAGGATACAGTGCACTTGCCAATTAGTGCAACACATATGGCTCTAAAGTATATCATCTCCCAAGAATTAAAAGTGAAGTAGAGGAGCCCAAAGGCCGGGGGCAAATGTACGCCCATTTGATTTATTCTGTGTTCACATAAAGACCTACCTGGAAAGTTATTATTGATTTTGACTTTTAGAACTTGGAATGAACTTATATCTCATGCAATTATCTTATTTGATAAATAAGACACGGTAGATTAAATGCCTTTCTCAGGCTCACACATCCAATTAGTGGGAGCAATGAAATCAAGCCCAAGGTCTGTTAATTCCCACATGTGCATATCCTACCATATTACTGCTTGTGTGGTTGTACCGTGTGAGACTTTTATGTAGACATCCTATAAGTCACTCTGTGCAGTTACTTTTAAGGTCTCTGTCAGGGAGTCACTTTAAATAGCACCCAGGGCCTCACTGTTTCAGCACCTCTACACAGGGGACAGCAGCCAGCCCTGCTTATTCTGTTCAGACCATGGTCTAGTAAGCCTCTGACTCTTTTCACTTTTCTGTATATGATTATCCAGTGCGTCCAGTGTTTGCTTTAAAGAGTAAGTATTTTAGAAGATTTCATGATCCATGCCGGCTTCTCAATAATCTGAATGTGGTAGTGATCTAAATAGGCTTTGCAATTTGTGATATTATAGTAAAAATGCCCAAAGCAAATTCTAAAACCTAGTGATTCTTAGGAAGCCAAATAGATATCTTGATCCTAAATAAATAGCTATACATAGAGTCACTCAAATAAATATAAAAAAAACCTTTTTTTCAGGGTCTTTTAAAAAGCACATCACAAATTTTCAAGAGAGGGTTGTGGTACACATTGTCTCTCTGTCTAAATTTACCATAAACCCCTTTATTGTTAGATAACTCATGGATCTGATGAAAGCTTTCCTGAGAAATGCTTCTCTACAAGGTCAAAATACCTAAGGACACGAACAGAAGGAACTATAGGAAGCACTGGAGAAGAAAAGCACTGGCTAGATAAATACAGAATATATTGGCAGGCTTTGGAGTCCAAGAATACTGGAGCTGTGGCATAATAAGAAAATACAAAGATTAATCAAAAATGCACCAGATCTTTCAAGATAAGAGGACTTTTTCCTAGATGTAGGAAGTGGAACTTCCCCCATCGGATGCCCAGCCACTCATTAGCAGGGCCCAAGCCTCTGAGATTTTTAACTCTAAATCAGCAAGGGTCTGAAATCCATCCGTAAGCCTCTGATTTTAGCAGCTTATGCCTTTCCAGAAGAATTACCTTGCCTACAAAATGGCTTCTGCCCAGGGCTGGGAAAGTTTCAACAAAATGCATTTAGCTACTATCTGAAGATCTCGAGTTACTGAGCTAAATGCAAGATACTTTTGTTAAAAATCACACTCAACTCGATATTGAGGTTTATTACATACTTTCCTCTGGTTTTCATTCTCCTTTTATGTAATCTCAGCTGGGCTGATTTGCCTGCATTCTTTCTAGTAGAATCTTATTACTCCCAAGACACAACAGAGCATCACCAACCCCGTACAGAGAGCTACATGGCTGCATCTGGATTAGAAAAGGGGGTCTATTTATACCCAAATTAATAGGCAGAATTTAGCATAACACTTGCAGTCTTTCTGCTGAGAGAATGAAAGGGGATAAAATGCAGCTCCTCTTCCATTCTTCTTCACTGTATTGTCTGCCCCTAGTATGTTTGTCACATGGCCTGGAGCACTGTGATCTAGTAATGATAGGCCTGGGTGCCACAAAGGAGGGGAGATCCAGCTGCACTGGGGAATTTGGGGGACATCTCAGACAGCTGGCCCAGCCCTCACCACTCATGGGTTTCAGGGAACACACTCAGGATGCTGCTGCTCTTACTTGTAAATATTCCTATAAGGACTAAACTTAACATTGGACCAGGGCTAAACACAACATCTTGCCTAACAACTAGAGGGCGAGATAACCTTGAAGTCTACCCAAAGGAAACAATCCTGAGGTCACAGAAGTCTTTGATTCCACTTCAGCTGGAAAAACCTTTAACTTTGCGCTCAAATCAACTTGACTAGAGTCTCTTTCTGCAACTTTAACTAAACATATATTGTCAAAGTAGTGGGAAATGCTTCCATAAGGGAGACTGAAGAGTTAAACGATTGAGGCTGAAGAGTAGGTGACCATTTCATAACACTAAAGGGACAGAGGAAAGTAAGGATTCCTTCTGTATCCGTTCTAGTTATGTATAGATCATGCTAGCTGCTCCCAGGAAACTGGCAAGACCTAGGTGTGCCTTCCTAAGTCTATTTGTGTCGAGATGCATCTATTCCGTTCCTATGACAAGTCTTCCACTTCCCTCTCTACCTGCTGTGTCTCAGTGCCAGCAACAGTAAGGTAGACCTACTCAGCTGCTGTGGACAGACATAAGAAATTCCCAGCTGCTCTAACCTAACCCATTCATGCCTTTACTTCCTAGCAGACTCAACTTGAAGTGAGAAGTGACCGTAGGGTGAGTTCTGAGTGTCAGAATAAAAGAAACCAAAGGCTTTCCCACTGTTGTAACAAGAGAGTATTTTCCAACTCCTCTTCCTCTATGACTTAAACTAACTTTCAATCATGGGAGCTGATAAAATTCATTTAAAACTTTTGCTTACACATACCGACCATTAATGCTCACAACTATCTAAGAGTTAGATCCCTCTCTCCAAAATTGATTATCACAAACTACTGTTGAATGGATAGAGAAATTTCTGCCAAGGATGTGCTGGCTCTCACTTCAAGCCTAGAAAGAAAATGAGGGAAACATCACACCTAATCAAAATCCCTTCTAAAATCCTTGGACAGGAGCCTTGCAAGGTTTAAAACCATAGCACTAGACCATGTACCAGGCTGCTAGAAGAACCTAAATAAAAGGAAATTTTGGTACAATAAAATACAGTCAATATAAAACATTTAGAAGTTCTTTAGTTTTGAAAATATGTTTTCTAAAATGTCTCCAAGAATTATATAGGAGCTGGGGAGATGGCTCACGCAGTAAAGCATTTGCTTTGCGAACATTATAACTTGAGTTTGAGTCCCCTGACACAAGACAAAGCTAAACATTATAGACCATCTCTTTCACTCCAGCACTGGGAATGGGAAACAGTGACAGGTGGATTCCCAGAGCTCCCTGGCCAACTGATCTAGCCAATTGGTGAGCTTTGTGTTTATTGGGGGATTGATCTTATCTAAGATAACAATGCAATTTAATAGAGAATGATACTGTCATTGACTTCTCATCTCCACACAAACACATTAACATTAACAGGTGCACATTGATACACTGAACATAGACCATAAATACACAAACACACATACACACATACACACATGAGGTAATGAAATCCCTGGCCTTCTACAGAAATGCCGTAGAGCACATAAGAATGTATCTTCTTAGTTATTGGAGGAGCATCATTCATTCAATGACAAAACTAACAAAGTAAAATGAAAAACTATATGAAGCTATGTATCCAAAACCTTCACTCAGTGACTCAAAATTGCATGGGCATTAAAGATGATTGATGGAAGACCTTTATATTCTCAGCTTCCTGAAGCTTTGAAACATCTAGTATAATCCCCTAGTGTCTCCGACCAGCAAATAAAACACAAATAGGTCTTCCCAGAATGAATACCTAGGTTATGTATGTTAGAGTAATAGAGACAGCTACAATAAATCAACCTCAAAGTTTCAGTGCCCAGATAAGTGTGTTTCTGACTTAAATAGCAGATGGATGTAGGCATTCTGGTAGGTAAGCTGTTTTCTCCATTTTGTGAGGGGGAGACCCAATCCTATGACTTTGTTTTTCCTCAAGAGTCTCACAGCTTTTTGTACCATTCTGAAAACTGAAAAAGTAAAAGATGTTAAAAAAAAAAGTCACATCTTTTCTTGGTATCTTTGGCATTGAAGTGATATCATTAGTTTTGTTCTTATTCCACTGATGCAAATGTGTTACCTGGCCTGCCTAGGTACAGAAAAAAAGGGGAAAATAAAATTTGAGTGAAGATCCCTTTACACCGACAACTCAAAAATACAGATGCAAAGACAAGCACAAATTTGGGGTTAAATTTTGTGATCTTGGGTAGAAAGAGATGTACAAAGCTCCTGGGATACTGGCTTTGGGCATAGCTATCAACCTAGGTTGTAGGAGTTAGATTAAAATGAGGGGAGTGGGACCCAGGAAAAAGTAAACAGATATTAAAATTTTAAAAAATGCAACAATTTTATTTCTTGAATGTCTCCAATTTGTTTCTAAACTGGTTGCTTCATTCTGGCATAGTTTAAATCATTCAACATTATAAATGGATTTCCACATAAAGTCAAAAAGTGTGAGTGAGTACTTATAGTCTCACAAAACAACTATTAAAACAAACCTTCCGAAGCATCATGAGCTAAGCACATAGCTATGGAAAGTAAGCATGAAAACAAAGCTATATAAGATCTGTGCAAGAATGAAGGAAAATTCTTGGGGCTGGCATAGGTCCTTAGCTCTTAAATAAAATTCTTAAAAGAAATTATTTGGACATGCTAGATCATAACCATTAGAACTGTTGGGAGAAGCAGGTGGACACTGTACTCAGGGAAGGAGAAATCTGTGGAAGTACAATCTTCACTGTCTCTTATCTTAATCCTTCCCAGAATGCCAGTGGTCAAGCAGGGAAAACAAAAATGCTGTGATTACTGAATGATGAGTCAGAAAACTAGAGTGGCTGAGACCTAAGTCTATGAGGCAGCCCAATATCTTCTGAGTGAACATTGTGCAGAGTTGTGACTCCCAAAATAAAACAAAGAACTCAGTAAAGGAATAGGAATAAAGCCATATGATCATCCTTTGAAACATTCAAAGAGGAATCATAAAAGGAGAATTTATTAAATAAGAGATTTTT